>NC_092068.1:2370000-2562500 GCF_039877785.1 Chaetodon trifascialis
GTGTGGTGGGGTGACTCTCTCTCTCTCTCTCTCTCTCTCTCTCCTAATAACCTAATAAACTGGTAACTGTATACATGCTTTTAGGGTTCATAGAAAAATACCAAATTTGTATGTATTTCTCAGACAGACTCAGCAGATGTCTGGATCTTTAACAATACAACCCAACAATCAAGGTCAGCACTAGGCCAGCATTTATTGGCACTGAGATCTGACTAATCACTGGGGACTTAAGATACCAGGTGTAGAGTGCATACTGAAGTCTAATCACCCGAGTGGGTCCACTTGTTGGACCTGTGTCAGTAGGTTCTGCTGCATGATGTTCTTTCTGTTGATCACCTCTCTTACTGACGCTTGAAGCCATAACATTGCTGTGACCTCATTTTTATCTCTGCTTCCCAGCCACCACTTCTACAGTCAATGGTCCCACTTACCCCCTTGTCTGAATGTAAATTGCACTTGCCTGGTTGACAAAATAGCACAGTTAGAAGTACGAATACCCAAGCTACACCAGATCCAGAAAGCCAAGAAGTTAATGAACACCATATTCTTCAGTCCAGCACAAACTGACAGAACCTTTGCCCAAAGGGCGGGATGCCACTGCTTCCTTTCCTACTGCTGAATATACTGAAGATGCCTCTCCTCCACAGCCTGTCACTGCTCACTGTTCTGCTGCTGAGGCCCCTCCTCCAGTAACTGTCCACAATGACACCCATTCACAGTTTGGAGCGAAGCCCAAATGCATGTCAGCTCCAATCCATTCCATCTGGAGACCTGGTCCCTGGTCAACATTCACGACAGGAGAGTGAAGCACTGCTCACATGCACCTCTCCACAATAACATCCAGTTGGAAAATAACCTCCTTGACATCCATGACTTGTTCCCTTCACGGCTGAATTCCAGCATCCTCCTGCATCTCCTCTACTATGTGCCAGACTGTAGAGGTACTGGCAATCAAATCTCACGTCAGTCAGTGTCTTGTGACCGTGAGTATGCTGGCAGGTAGTGTCCACAAATAGCCATGATGAAGTTAAGCCATTTCATAGACCAGCTAGTAATAGCAACCAGGCTAAAAACAAACCTGGTGCTAGCTAAGCTAGCCAGGAAAAGGAGCAGTCACTGCTAGAAAACAAGGTCCACAACCAAGGCTTCAGGAATAAATCAGGCTATACTAGTGTCAGTGCCAGGTAGCACAGGAGTAATGGCAAAGGTAAATGTAACAATAACACAGTGTAGAGACACTTGGTTACAAGTCACGGCCCTGCATTCAGAATTTTACTCAAGTATAGGTACAAAGTATTAGCATCAAATTAACAGCACCAACAGTAAAAGTACTCATAATTCTTGTAATTAACTCATAATTTATATTATTATCACTCTGAATCTGTAACATAGTAACATAACTTATCAAATAAATCTAGTTGAGTAAAAAGTACAATATTTGCCTCTGAAATAAAGTGGTGTATAAGTAGAAAGCTGTAGAAGTAGAAAATGGACGTATAAGTACCTCAAAATTGTACTTGACTGCAGCACTTGAATAGTTACTTTACCACTGCTGCTGTAAATGTATTGTACGTTATGGGAGCCCCTCTGAAATTAAACACAGATAAACTGATTAATGCTGTCTCGCTGCCAGTCCCCAGAGAAAATGCTATTATATATAATGAATGTAAGTGTAGTGAGCAAAACACAGTAATCAATGCACATTAATATTAGTTGAAAATTGCTGCAAATATACTCTCACTTTCTACAGAATCATCATGGTTTGCACTACATTTCCCACAACACAACCAGGAGCATCTACTCCTTAGACCTCTTGCTTGTGAATGCATGTGTCTTTCAAACAAGCTGCAATTTGTAACATAGCTTTCTGTTATAAATTTGCAGTGTCCAAGCCCTGGTGGCACCACAATCGATATTATTTCCACAGATTTGACTAAGCTCCTCCAGAGACACTGAGGACACAATACCATTTACTGACCTTCATGTGTAAAAAAAAAAAAGTCCATTACAGTTTCTTCTTTTTTAACTTAATAATATGCTGAAGACACCCTTGTGTGTGAATGTGTGTGTCTCACTAACCTGTGTGTGTTCGTATATGTCCCTGAAGCAGCCAGGGTCTAGAGAATGCCTTGCCACAGAGTTTACACACACAGGGCAGTGTGTGTGTCCTGATGTGCATCTTGAGTGCTCCCAAGCTGACATACTTCTTCTCGCAGTATTTACAGTTGAAGAACTTCTTACTGCTCCACTCACACTGGAGCTGCTTGTGACAGTCCAAACACTTGAAGCTCTCCTGCCTATTGCTGCTGGGAGGGATGGTTGGAAAGAGGGCCAGGAGAGGGAAGGACGGAGGGAGGAGGCTGTCTCTCCTCCTGTGGTCTCCTGTGACACACTGGATTTGCAGATTAACTTCAGTACAGGATTCTGCAGGGCTTCTACTGTAAGCCTCTGAACAGTGACCGAAGAAGGAGAGAGGGGAGTTGTTTGGAGAAGATGGCAGATGCAATCGGTCTGCTCTCAGAGAAAGTGGACAGGAGACAGAGGAGAGAGACTGGGCTCTCTGCTGCAGCCGTGGGCTTGGGGCTGGATAATGATGGTGTGGGGGGGTGTCACTGTGCAGCAGTGAATCTTCATGGGTATTGCAGGGGGCCTCTGTGGAATACATGTGTGTGTGCGCACAGACACAGACACAGACACAGACACAGACACACACACACACACACACACACACACACACACACACACACACACACACACACACACACACACACACACACACACACACACACACACACACATTTGGCTTATAGTTGTGAGATCCACTGGTGGTTATGGCTTGCTGTGATCATTTCTCATCTTTACATTGGCAAGATAGAGCAACTTCACTTAAATTGGCAATAACATTTTGCTGGCCACTTGTTTTCAGCAGAACCAAACAGTGAACACAACACTGACACTAATTATTGATATAGTGATCTGATTATTGATATGGTGACCTTGCTAGCAAACAGTAGCTTATTTATGTATCCTGCAGTTAAAGAGCAACTTGACTGTACATTTCAACTGTACAGAGAAAACAAATATTCACAACTAACACAGTCAAATGCTTTTTAAACATAGATGGATTAACAGTATTCTTTTTAGCCTGATGTTTTGTATTATATGAAGGAAGTGTCTAATTATCTTGTGCTTGGCCACCCTGGACAAAGCTGGTTCGGTCACTATTTTTATTAGGATTGGTTTTGTCAGTTTATTTTCGCTGTTCAAGAGTAAAAGAGTCTAGGCTCCTGGACTTGATGGATGCACGCATTTTGTAATCCTGATTTTAATTTGAAATGGCTCTATATGAGCCACATCACATTTTATTCTTACAATCTTTTGGGATTACAGAAACGACAGCTGCACTCCATGAAGACGCTGACATTTTCTCAAGTGTCCAGTTCAAGGAATTCAAGTGTACCTGAGTCAAATCTTCTCTAACAATCTTATACTCAGCATGGGAATGGTCACTTTCTGGTGCTGAGATATCAGTTTACCCCCGACAGCTGCCTTTAATGTGTTAATATGTCCCATAGTGCATTTGGGTTCACTTCTCCATTGTCATTAAGGTTGAAAAAGGTCTAAATTTTCTATTTAATGTTAAAAAGAAATCTTCATATTTGAACCCACCTTTTCAGGATCTTTAATTCTAATCCTAATCTTCGCGTAAAAAATCCAAAACTCCAACTATTTTTCATACAGTTGTCCAAATTCGTACAATTTATATGACTGTATATTTTCCTTTAACCTGAATATGATTTCAGATTTAGTTGCAGCTCTTCTCTCTTGGCACTATTCTGATGGTAATGGAACTTCATCAATCCAGTGGGCTGGGGAGGGGGGCTGCTCAAGCTCGCTTTAAGGGCTATATCGGAACAAATACAAAGTTTGAAGTAGGGATTTGTCAGGAGGAGCCTGGAAGGCTGCTACATAGGCTCTAGAGGCTGCTTAATGCTGCCCCTCTGCTCTCTCAAGGACCCTGGGACAATGCTCTAACTTTGAGAACAGATTTTGCACCTGCCAAACATATAACTACATTTTGGTTTGAGGCCAGACAAATCTGTTGTTTCTCTTTCCTTATTTTCCTGTAGAGAAACAATGTGTTAAACTCTGAAAAGTTGTGCTGGTTATAACATTTAGCAGATTATAAAAAATAAAACCTGCACGTCTAACCTCAAGCACTTTGGTCACAACGCAGATGTTTTGAATCTCTATGAATCTATAATCTTTAATGATTGTGAACCGCTCAACATCTGGAACAATAGATGGAAAGTAAAAGTTCTTACATGTTAAAGTCACACATTTACAGTTTCAAGCAGTAAAATACACTTAAATATCAAAATTAAATTCCTTATTCTGAGGAATTCTGTTCATTTAGTGATGTATTAATATGCAGCGTAAACTATCTTTTAATGTATGCTAGCAGGTGTAATGTAGTGCTGTGTAAACAGAAGGCCATACAACACCAATCAATTTCTATGGAATTTCTATGCTAAGGTACATTTCCATGAATATCAAATCTTAATCTACAAAACAAGAACTTCCCCACAGAAAAGTGAAATGAGGGTTTTAGGCTATTTGAATAGGTCTATTTTGTAGCAGCCAAGTCAAAAAGTAACGTGTCTGTGTCTCAAACCAACACTTTTACTGGAGTACCTTCTTCCTCTTCTTCCTCTGAGCGTTACAGTTTCCTTTTTCAAACCAAATGAGCCGCACAGTGTTGTGGCTACTTCAAAGTCTTACCCTCAGTCTTTGGGTTCAGTCTTCCATGGCTGGGTTTCTTAATGCTCTGATGTTTCTTTACTAGAAAGGACCGCGGCATGTTGTCACCCTCTTCACGGCAGTTGGTGTGGAGTGTAGGTGGTGCAGCACCGCGGAAGCAGCTGTCGCCGGCGGTGTACAGACACGGTGTTGCGTTCACAGCGGCGGTCTGCCGAGTGTCCGTCCAACCGCCGACTAGCGCGCTCTCCCGCTGACAAGCCAGGTCAGACGCGAGCCAAGGGTCGCGCGGGGGAATTTCCACAGACCCCAGCATCAAATCAAGTCCAAGAAAAGGACAAGTGCAGGGGGCGGGCTCTGTGTGCCAATCACACAGCAACAAAACAGGTGGATCAATGGTGACAGCCGCTCACTATTGAGACACCGCTGGGCTACAGGCACACACGGTGAGTGAACAGCTTTTCACACTGAGACCCCCAACCCCCGGCCCCAGCCGCAGAGAGATCCCCTTGTCTTTATAATATTTATGCCCAAAACCACAACCACAACACATTCACATTCAAAACAGTCTGAATGTGAATGTGAAACACAACAGTAGTAAATTACAGCACCGGCAAGTCATCAAAGATTATCTTGCATTTCTGTCAATGACAGAGACAAAAAGTAGTTGGCCTTTTTGTATTAATATCAATGAAAGTTCTCAAACAGTGCGGAACAGTTTGGCTTTGTTCATGGGTTCCAGGCTTCTCAAGTTTTGAACTGAGTTCAGGGTGAGATTTTGGCGGAGGCGGCGGGGTGGGACGGTGGTCTGATTTGATAAATGACACATAAATTCGTACAAATGAAAATATTTATTCAATTCAGCATTTCTTAGTGCAGGTGTGTGTTCGTGTGTGTGCGCGTGCGCTGTGTCTGTTACCCCCGCCCCTCCCCCTCCTGCTCAGTAGCCTACATACACAGAAGCCGCCACACATCATATAGTTGACCAATCACGTGCGGCTTTAACAGGAAAACAAAACAACGCGGGTCCCGCTCCGGCTCCCAGGCGCTGGCCCCGATCGTTCCTTCGCGGCTGACACATCACTAATTCCTCTACCTGTTCCACCGCGTTATCCTGGTAATTTCTCTGAGTGAGAAATTCAAGGTGTGGCGTGTGAGCGGGTTGAAATGCGTGTGTCTCACGGCCAATGCGTGAAATTAAGAGCTTTGGTTTCAGAGAGCTGTTGATTCAGCTGTATTGCATTATACAGAGAAGTGTTTGTGTTATTTAGCTTACCCTCACTGATATAAATATGGTTTGAAATAGATTACGCGTCAGTTGCTCAGATGCCTGTTTGTTTCAACATGTGGCTGCTGTTCCCTTTACTTGATGCTGTTTTTCAATGTTTAAATAATAATATATGGCTTTCAAAATTGTTCCCTTTGATACTCTGATAAAATCAGATTTTTTAACATTAAGTATTTATATAATAATTTATTCATTGATTTAAGGGCGTCCAGCAGGGGAGGCCAGTTAGGTGGACAGTGTTCTTGAGAAATCCAACCAGATGTTAGGGCTGACCTCCTACACAGGCGTGGTCACTGGCAGCTGCACCTGGACCGTCTACAGGTGACGGGGCACCGTCACACCTGTCTTTGTGACACGTGTCCTGGGTGTCTTTCTCCTGTCTCTTTTCCTCTTTTTGCCCTGTAAACAAAAACAAACAGACCATCTGGTGTCAGCTGATGAAGAGTCTTTGTAGTGACTGTGTTTCATTCGCTCTTGTGCACTGATGTGTGAGCTTGTACTTGCGTAGTTTTCCCCGCTGGTCCACTCCGGATGTTGCTAGGTGTGGAGGAGTTGTTCTCTCTCGGCCTGCTCGTAGTATTTGGCCTGCTTCTTCTTTGACAGAGACTTCCACTGTGGACAGACAACAGCACAGTGTCAACACACACGCAAACACCAACTTAAAAACATCCACAGACATAAATATGCTCGCAAGCTTTTTTTTTTTTTTTTTTTTTTTTACCAAACTTTGGTGAAGTTTGTTACAGTGATTGAGTCAAACACACAACAGCAGCACACTTACTCTCTGACCCAGGATTGCAGACACTGATTCTAATATTCATGCAGACATGTTTGATAGACAAAGAACAGACAGCTGAAATCAAACAACAGCTGATAGAAGTTAAATATAAAAACTGTGATTTGATGATGAGTCTGCCTTATTGATGGTGACCACAGCCACAGATCTAGAGCCAGTCAGAAAAAAAAGAGAAACATCCGGTTTGATTCAAACTGTCCAGAGCAAACTTACTTGGAGTTGGAGCTGCTGGGTGGAGCAGCAGCGAAGGCAGGTGAAAGGAAAAGCTCTGTGAGCTCATACAGCAGCTCTCCATTCCTACACAGATAAAGAGAGACAGACAGATGCATCAGACAGTTGAAAGAGTGTGTGTGACGATGCAAACTGAAGCTCAGTCTCTGTGTTCACTCTTGTGTGTCTTTGCATTGATGTGTGTGTGTTACTTACAGCTGTCCAACACAGCGCAGGTTTTGGGTGAATCCATCAGGGAGCCTCACCACTGGTGCATCATTATTCTGGAAAGACACACACACAGAACAGGTGATTAGACAAGCTGCAAGGGTGTCATCTGTCCACCAGGTGTCAGGATTTCCCCTCCCTATAAACCCTAAACCCTAACCCTAACCGTTTGAATGAGCTGCTGTGACCTCCGTGGAGTGAAACACACATGGAGAATCTGCCACGCACAGGTATACAACCAGAATACGTCTGAATGTCTCTGCTGAGGGTGACAAAGGTCAGGAGTGTGTTTTCATGTGAAGGTCATGTGAAAGCGCCTAAAGTTAAACAAGTATTTCTACTGTAGTAGAAGAAGAAGAAGAAATCTCTTTATTAGTCACATTTTACACACAACATGCAAAGTTAGGAGGGGAAACTGCACACGCCATGCATATGTGAAATTTATTCTCTGTCTTTAACCCATCCTTGGACCGTCCTTCCTCTGCGGCGGACCAGGAGCGGTGGGCTGCCAGCCGACCAGCGCCTGGGGAACAGTTCCTGTTGTCACCATTGGTCAGGTGGTGATCTTCTTGCATGTGTTTTTTAGTGGGGGTACATTTTATGGAGGATACCCCAGGTGAGCACGGGGAGAACATGCAAACTCCACACAGAAAGGCTCCCTTTTTCCTCCAGCAGCAGGCACTGAAGGCATGGTGGAGGACACGCCGCCAGCGCCCACAGCGGGATTAGAACCAGGACCTTCTAGCTGTAAGGCGACAGTGTTACCACTTGTCCCACTGCGCCACCTCATATACACCATCAATGTTCAGTATTGTAGAGTGCACAGTGGCGCAGCAGGTAGTGTGCATGCCTCACAGCAACAAGGGTACCGGTTCAATTCCTGGGTCGGGTGAAGTTTGCATGTTCTTCCCGTGCATGTGTGGGTTCTCTCCGGGCACTCCAGCTTCCTCATTAGGTTAATTGGTGACTGTAAAATTGCCCCTAGGTGTGAGTGTGAGTGGTTGTGTGTTTGTGCCCTGCGATCGCCTGGCGACCGGTCCAGGGTGTACCCCGCCTCTTGCCCGTTGACAGCTGGGATAGGCTCCAGCCCCCCCCCCCGCAACCCTGAAAGGGATACGTGGCATAGAAAATGGATGGATGTGTTTATTGCCCTGATCACGGGGCAATGGTAATAAATCCATTTTTGAATTAGGTACAGATATCCTGCCTTCCTGTTGTGTGGACCCACTGCTGATTACCTGCTGATTACCTGTTAAATGACTTTTACCTGCAGGATAAGTGAATTTAGTCTTTATCTCAAGGATTCTGGCAGCTACAAAAATTCCAAGTATGTGGACGGAGAAGAGTTCAATTCAATTCAATTTTATTTGTATAGCGCCAAATCACAACAAAAGTTGTCTCAGGACACTTTCCATACAGAGCTGGTACAGGCCGAGCTCTTTTGAATATGTCCTATTCAATATAAAACTATTGGTATGTTGCCCCTTCTCTACACCGAGATACTTCAGTGAGGTATTTCGTGGCAGCAGAGAGAACTTGTTCAAACACTGTATATCAAATCCAAACTTTTATTTATAAACAAAGTTCACAACTGTTGGTTGAGATTTCATTATATTGTCATAAAATAACAATAAATGCATACAAAGAGATGTTTGATATGTCCAGTTTGCTGTTGCATGCTTGACCATCTGCCTGCATGCTGTGTGTTTGGCTGAAAAAGAAAAAGCTCTACAGACTCAGCACACAGCTGAGGGTTACTGCTGTCAAGAACATGGTCTCAGCATGCCTGGCACTTCTTCTCCCAGCCTGGTCTGGGCAGGGCGTTCACCTTGTACACGGCCGGCTGGAGGACCACACCAAACTTGCCCTCCAGACTGGGCAGGGGTTGGCCTGGTGGGACAGAGAGGGTGAAGCGCTGTAGGGTCCAGGACAGAAAGAGGAAGAGCTCCATCTTGGCCAAGGCCTCTCCAAGACACACCCTGACTCCAGCTCCAAACGGCAAGTAGCTGGATGACGGGATGATCAGACCTGTGCCTTCACTGTTCAAAAACCGACCTGCGGAGGAAGAACACAGGAATCACAATCAACACACAAGCAAAACTACAAGCCTCACAGTCAGGGTCCAATCAGGGCGGACTATCAGTCTGTAGACACTTTTCACTAAGTTTTAGAATTCCTCATCATATTCTGCTTGTGGGCTGCACAGTGGCACAGCAGGTAGTGCACGTGCCTCACAGCAAGAAAATCACTGGTTCGATCCCCGGGTCGGGCAGGGCCTTTCTCTGTGAAGTTTGCATGTTCTTCCCGTGCATGCGTGGGTTCTCTCCGGGCACTCCGGCTTCCTCCCACAGACCAAAAACATGCTCATTAGGTTGATTGGTGACTCTAAATTGCCCCTAGGTGTGAGTGTGAGTGTGAATGGTTGTGTGCTTGTGCCCTGCGATCGGCTGGCGAGATAGGCTCCGGCCCCCCCGTGACCCCGAAAGGGACAAGCGGCATAGAAAATGGATGGATGGATGGATTCTGCTTGTCACACACTTCTCAGGATTCTCAGAATATGTTTTCTATTAATTAATGTCACTATAATAAATTGGCTGAGTTGGGTGAGAGCCAAAAAATTGTTTATGCCCATTCTACACGTCATGTCCTTAATAACAATACAGTAGCCAGAGATGGTTTATCCCTTTGTATCATCATGAATCTAACACGTCCTCATATGGAAACTGAATAGGTTGACTGCCTGTGACTCCCAAAACAACATAGATCACTAGACCAGCGAAGAAGATTTTACAATTGAGGTGGACTTTCATTCTTGTATTGTTAACATTGTAAGACAGCTGCAGTTTGCTTAAATTGAAGCACCAATACTACTTTGTTAGGGTTCAAATGGGTATTTTACTGTTGTGTATGTGATGTAAATTGGTTTCTTTGTAGATAAAAGAGCTTGGTCTGTACCAGCTCTATATGGAAAGTGTCCTGAGACAACTTCTGTTGTGATTTGGCGCTATACAAATAAATAAAATTGAATTGAATTGAATTAAATACATCGTACAGGACACAAACAGTGGTGTTCTGGGTGAATGTCCTCTGATTGTTAGACCCATCCATCCAGCTCACCTTCCTCCAAATACATACTTTCTTGCTCTTTACACTACATCACCTGACCTCCTCCTTTGCCTCCATCATAATTACTACAGCCACTAGAGGTCACTGCGTAAAAATAAATATAAATATGGGTCATAATAACCCACTTGCAATGTTGATCTATACAGTCATTTTTCTGAGGAGGATTGGCTCAAATAATCCCATAAACTGACTTTAATTATCTGCCAAAGGCCACGATAGCTCTATTTCCCCGCGGACATGAGAAAAGGGCCTACTGGCTTGTGCATCATTTTCCAACACATTGGACAGAAGTTTCCTCTCACCAGGGTCAAAAAGCTCAGGATTTTTCCATTCCTTCTCATCATGGTGCAGAGCCCACAGATTGATGATGACTCGAGTTCCTTTCCTGACTGTGAAGTCCCCAAGGCTGCAGAGAAACACAGAGACACAGAGGGTTGGTTACATAAACGGAGTTCTCTCAGAGTTAATGTTCTCTGTGCAATGAAACAAATATTGAAAACATTCCATCCTCTCAGAGGTGGATGACAGTGAAGGGTCCTGAATGAGCATCACGGCAGTGTTGACTGTACCTGGTATCACTGAGGGCCACGTGAGGGATGAGCAGAGGGGCCACAGGGCGGATCCGTAACACCTCCCTGATGGTCGCCTCCAGGTAGGGTAGACTGCCTCTGTCACTGAGCTGAGGGAACCGGTCCCCCCCCACCTTACTGTCCAGCTCCTCCTGGATACGCTTTTGCATCTAAACACACACACACAAACACAATGAGAATTAGCCATATTCTGCACTGAGACTACACTATAATGCACATGTGTCTCATCTATCAAGATTCCACAAATCCACGATTGAATTTTCTCAGTCCTTGGATTGTATGAATGTCACACTTATTTAGAAATATGATTTTGGTATCTTCAACCTTTATTGGACAGCGAACCGTAAATCAGGGGAGACAGAGAGGTATGACATGGAATAAAGTTTCATGTTTTGGATATGTGTTATAGATCTTAACACTTTAGCTCAGGACATGGTGTGATGGTGAGAGAGCGGTGTGATGTCAACCATGTCATGTTCTTAAATAGAACAATGACTCCATCCATCCATCTATTGTCTATACCCGACTATCCCTTTTCAGGTTTGCGGGGGGGCTGGAGCCTATCCCAGCTGTCAACGGGCGAGAGGCGGGGTACACCCTGAACTGGTCACCAGTCCATCGCAGGGCAACATATACAGACAGACAACCATTCACTCACACTCACACCTAGGGGCAATTTAGAGTCACCAATCAACCTAATGAGCATGTTTTTGGTCTGTGGGAGGAAGCCGGAGTACCCGGAGAGAACCCACGCATGCACGGGAAGAACATGCAAACTTCACAGAGAAAGGCCCTGCCCGACCCGGGGATCGAACCAGTGATTTTCTTGCTGTGAGGCACGTGCACTACCAAACCAAGACTCAAATAAGGAGAAGTGTAATTAACTACTGAGAGCCCAAATTGTGGGAATAAAATACTTTCCCCTTTACTTTCAATAGTCAGAGTAGCATCTGGTCAACCCCAGAGGGACTGCAGCTTAAGGCATTTAAGGCTGACTCATGTACTCTCATGTTACATTTTTTAGGCAAAAAGATTTCTTAATTGCAAAGCCAGGCAGCATGTGGACGACTGGACCAAAAGATACAGCTGGAATCTACGTAGGTACAACAGGTACAATATAGCTGTTTGGCTAAATAAACGTATTCCATCATCCAAACAAGCAATGCATGAGGGAAGAAACCTGCGGGTGATGGATGAGGTATGTGATGGCCCATTTGAGCACGGTGGTGGTGGTTTCCACACCGGCTCCAAAGATGTCTCCCACAGTCATGAGGAGGCGGTCGTCACTGAGGTCCACAGACTCTCCACTGATCTCTGCTGTGTTGTTGTTTTCAGCGCTGCGCTTGGCTCTCAGCAGAGCGTCCAGCAGGTCTCTCTGCACATGGTCACTGTAGTCTGCCTGATGGGAACAGGCATGTCAATGTACAGAGTAGACTCCCTTCAAAAACTGTTAAAACTAGTGAATATTGCTTTCTTATTGGAACCTAACATAAGAAGTCATTTTTGCATGTTCAGCTAAACTGTTGTACACTGACTAAGACTGAGGTTTTGGAGTTATGTGAAAGAAGCTCGCACAGGCTTCATCTGAATGAACTGAAAGTGTGCCAGATGAACACTGCCTTCATTTTCCCTATGACTGGTGACAAATTCCTTTCTGAAGAGATTACAGTTGCAGATTGTGGGTATATGTGGCCCCTTGCCAGCTATAGTGTAACATCCTTCATCACTCTTTACCACCGTCACCTCATTCGTGAGGACATATTGTTATTAACACTGTACCTTGTGTTGATCATATTCCTTTTGTAGAAGTTTGTCTCTGGTAGAAACACACTGCTTTAGAAGACGCAGGTCTGCATTAGGAAAAAGCTGTGAGAAAGAGGCAGATGTCAGTTTTTTACATACAGTGTGATATGTTATAGAATTAGTGTATTATATTTTCTGTAGTGTAGTATGCTGCACTGTACCTGCAGTCTACATGTTGACATGTCTTTGGGCAAGATACTGAACCCCAAATTTCTCCTGCGTGTGTTAGTGTGTGTGAATGGTTATCATTCTGGATGGGCAGGTGACACCATGATAGCCTCTGTCACCAGTATATGAATGTGTGTGTAAATGGTGAATACGGACTTGCGTTGTGAAGCACTTTGAATGGTCATTATGACTAGAAAAGGGCGACATAAATGCAGTCCATTTGCAGCCATTTTAATGTCAATGATTAACAGAATTTCTGTTAACAGTACATTATAATTCTCACTCTTCACTCTCTCATTCTTCTTGTTTGAATCTAGATTTGTCATGAACCCAGCAGGAGAGGACTGTTCTTCCAGAACAAAGGTTGCACAGCATGCATGTCTTATCTGATTTATGGGAAACATGTTCTTATACCATTACAGTGGTTATTAATCATTTTTACTCAAACATAGCAAATGGCAGTAGTAACTAAGAATTGATTATATTGATAAAACACACTGATATTCTAAATAATCATGATGCACCTTTAACTGTGTTCCTGTTTATCTCCTGTGTGTTCCCTCATTTCCCACATACAGTGTTCATGCGTACCTGTAACCAGGGGAAGATGTCCACCAGGCTGTCTTTTGCCACAGTGTCCACGATGCCCTGGCTGTAGTGCAGCATGGCCTCAAACTCTGGGTCTCCTCTGCGGTAGGAAGAGTTGAAGCAGAGCGAACAGATAACGTTGGTGACGGCCCGAGTCAGCTCTGGAGACAGATCCAGGGCCAGTCCTGCAGCTGTTGCCTCAGACAGGACGGAGCACAGAGACTGAGCCTCTGCACGGACTGAGCAGGACACAGATCATTATCACTTACTGACATGTTTACAGTGCTTACTCTCTAACAAATGTTACTGAAAGGTTCACTTACTTTTACTATTTATTGTTTGTATCAAACCTAATATATCTTATTCCTCCGTGCCATAGAGCTCCTTTGCGCCATGAAAAACAATGGGCCACACCGCTGCACTGGGGGACATGTTCCGTCATTACCATGAACACACACAGTAGTTTATGTTGTCTCAGTCACACATACAGCATCCTGCTGCCCAAAATACTCACTTAAGCTCCAAATATGGATCAATCCACTTCTGGAAATAGTCCCCAACAAATTCACTCTTTCCTCGTGAATAACTAAATTACAGTGTCCAGCTGTTTTAGATACTGAGCTCTCTCTCTCTCTCTCTCTCTCTCTCTCTCTCTCTCTGTTTTTTAATGGAACTAAATATGAAATAATATATGGTGTTAAGTTTACATCAGAGGAGGGAAGTTAGAACTACTGATAAAGCACAAAGCATTTTACACTCTGGCCTTATTATTTTCAGATTATCTCATTATTTTTGAAAAGTTTTGTTACATTAAGATAGAATGAAAAGCAGTCAAATGAACTGTACTCATGTCCACTTTAATCTTTAGTGTTTTTGGTTTGTTATTGTTTATATTACTCAAACAGACATGCGTACTTGTGGAAAAAAAAATCCGTAAACTAGAATACCATACAAAGTAATGAAATAATGCAATAATGTACAATTTTAAAATGCAGATAAGGTTAAAAAATTACAATCACCTGTGAAACATTTTCACAGGGACTTTTGGTAGAAAGTGGTTTTAATGGAAGCTGTTCACTGTGAAGTCTGATTATCCAGAGCACTGTTGGTTTCTGGAAAGATTTGTCGCTGCATACTGAGTTTTTTGAAATGCTTTGAGCAGTATGAACTTTATTCCATTCACCTCCACTGCCTTGGTTTAAAAGCAGCAGAGACAGATACGTCACAACCTGGACAAATAAACCAAAATCATTTGCATAGATAAATACCATGAGGGGGGAGAGAGAGCAGTGTCAGGACTGCAACCTAGAAAGTGTTTATACAGTTTATAACCCTCTTGTTAAGTAACAGGCATCGCAGGAGAGAGTGTAGAGAGAACTGTACTCACTGATCTTCTCGATGGAGGCAGAGCCCTCTCCAAACATGCACAGAGCTCCATGCACTATTTTCCTGTGGAATCTCCACGTAGGGCTGTAGTCTCCAAATGCGATGTCTTTCCCATCTCTGGTCAGAACATCTGTAGTTACCTTCATCACACACAGGACAGGAATGGAAAAAAACATAAATGACCACTGTTTGTACGAAGAAGTAAAGGATGACAGTGAAGAAGAGGTTCACCCACAGTTCGGGGTCTTCCTGCAAATATCTTTCCCTTCTTCAGCAGGACTTCTTTGGCATGGGTGTGCTGGTTCACAATGATAACACAGTGGGAGCCCATCATCAGAGAATACGTCTGTCCGTATTTCTGCTGCAGTTCTTTGAAAAGCACGTGAGGAGCGTGTGGGCTTCGCAGACTCAGCAGACTGCCGATGAAGGGTAGTGCTGGGAGGCAGGGGGGCTCCTGAGGGCCATGTGCAGACATCCTGAGCTTCAACTGCAGCGCAAACAAAGCCAGGCCCACAGTCAAAACCACACAGAGACACAGAAACCAAGCCATACCTGTAGCAGAGGGCCCTGACAGAGGAGTGTGGTTCAGCAGATGCCAGGCATCACAGAGAGGAGCTATGGAAGAAGGCCATGAGCTGCTGCAGGGCCACGCTTTTATGCAGCTCCTTCAATGTCAAATCCTTGACTCTGAATAGTTAAGGCTGAGCCAATTCAAACAAGATAAGATGACACTTGATTCATTGAATTCTTGGAGAAATGAAACATATGCCCACTGTGAAAGCGTGGTCAGTAGTGGTGGAAAGTACAAAGCTGTGTTGTATTTAGGTATTTGTACTCAATTACAACTCTGATTCCAAAAAGTGGGTGTGCTGTGTGAAATATAAATAAAACAGGATGTGGTCATTTGACATATGCTCAGCTGAAAACAGTACGTTTCAACATGTTCAATGTTTGACTTCATCAGCTTCACTGAGTTTTATTTAGGCCTTCATTTTACACAGCATCTCAGTTTCTCAGGAATAACAGTTGTGTCAGATTGTCTGCCCCACAAATGCATACTTTACATAGGCACACTTAATATTTAAACTGAAACATATTCAGGAATCTTGTGAAAAGTCCACCAGCAATGTCTATCTGTAAAAGAAGATACTGCAAATAGCAAACTTCATACACTGATGGACACCAAGGACCAGTCAGTTTCAACCGACCTTGTTCGAATGCATTTTCTAATCAAATTTAAAGGTAAAGTGATTCATTTTTAATTGCAAGGTTCTGATTTGAGGTTCATTATTTTTGTCCATCGGGTGGACGCGTTGCGGTGTGTTTTGGCCCTGCGCAGGCACCGTCGCTAGCCAGTCGAGAAAATGGCTTCAGCTGAGTCGCAACCGCGGTTTGGCCAGTCTGTCAAAGGTTTATTGTCTGATAAAGTCGGTTCCTGCAGCGTGGATGTGATCGCACTGACCCGCCAAGTGCTGAAGGGATCCCGTAGCCAGGAGGTAAAACGATACGAATGATTTCATTTAGACATTGTAGCTGCCTCGAACAGCTTCCTTAAAATATCCTACAAGCTAACGTGTAGAGCAAACGGAAACACCTTAAAAACACGATTTTATATTCAAAATAAAAGCATTTGTAGTGCACCCGCCATAACTACTATTGACTGCATTTTTAGGGATTTCACTTTGAAAATTGATGTTTGGGTTTATTTCCGTGTACTGCTAACTATAATGCAGGCTTGCAGGATTCTGTCATTGGATTTTTTTATTGTAGCAAAACATCCTCGATAAACACGTTACTTGAAATGCACTGAACTTTTACACAGTATTTTCAGGACAAACAACAGACCTGAAGATGGTCTAGCGTCCTGTTAACATAACTGCTTCAAAGACAAGTTGAGCTGTTATCCATCGTTTTTTAGAACTGTCAGGATACTTGATTAGCCATTCGACAGAAACATTGATCTGCAGCTGTTTATTTTTATTTCTTAACTTTATTTATTTGGAAATACTGACTTTTTTGTGTGTGTGGTTTTCTGACATTTTAACAGACCAAACGATCAGTTGATTAATGAAAATCATTGCAGATGAATTGGTATTGACAATAGTCAGTTGCAGCTCTAAATGCCATAATGTTGTCAATGACTCTTCCAGCTTCTTGGTCAAGCAGCAAGAAACATGGTCATTCAGGAGGACGCCATCCTGCACTCTGAGGATGTAAGGATCCACATAGAAGAAGAAAACAGTGGAAACACTGTTCCACAAACACGACATCTCTCTGAAACAGCATGAAGAGCACAGCTTCACACAGATTTGTGATTGTAGCAACTAAAGTTGTCTTAGGTTAGCTGCTTTTGTTTGAATGGTCGGCAAGATGTCACAGTTAAACGTCTTTATCATTTGTCTTCCAGAGTCTGAGAAAGATGTCCATTATCACCACACATTTACAGTACCAGTGAGTATCAATCAGCGGTGTCTGAGTCTCATTCAGTGTGTTCAAAGTGCAGTGAATACTGAAAGAGTCTCTCTGTCTGTCTGACACTCAGGCAGGAGGCCATCCAGAAGAAGTAAGTGTAAACTCTACGTTGTGTTTGTGCGCCAGTGGAAACCGCCGACATCGCTGTCTCAACAGGAAGCCATAACACAAAGCCATGACGCCTCCGTGTTTCTCGTTCTCTCCTCAGTGTGGAGCACTCTAAAAACCTGCAGGACCAGCTGAGACACCTGCTGAAGTGACAGCAGCTGGAGAGCCCACAACCCCACACCAGGAAGGCCCCGACCCAGCAGCATGTGCAGGGTTTCATGTCGGCCCACAGGGGTGATCTGCTGTGTGCCACTCTGCTGGCCGGTGCAGTGGGGACTGTCGGCATGTCGACGTGTTTTGGAAATGATGTGCTGCTCTGTGTGAAACACAGAGAAAGGACCATGGGACGTGTTTTCTTCAGTCACGTAAAATGTTTCGATCAACTGTGTTACATTGATTTATTGAACACCTTGTCTGCATCATCTTGACTCCTGGTCGTGCCACCCTGTGTGAGGATCACACACACGCCTCTAAGACCTGTGTGAGTGAGAACGAAACAGAAGTAAAAGGTCAGATCTGTACCAGAGTGTAACTCCTTTGATGTACACGCTGTGGTGTACGCCACTTTTTCAATGAGTGGTTGAGAATGTATCTTTTGGCTGCAACAAAAGCCTTGATGGCACAGGTAGTGATATTTTCAGTAGACCTGAAAATAGCAGTGATAGAATAATTAGTTGGGATTTCATTGTGTGCATGTTCATGTTTGTCATTTAGGTTTTGAGATAATTCAGGCAGAAGACAAAGGGAATAAGATGAATTAGGACAAGTTGGGCAGGGACACACAGTCCACAGTGCTTGTGGTTCAAAGATGGAGCAGATCCAGGCGGAGTGCACTCCACCTGCCCTCACCTACAGACACGTCAGACTAGCTGCTCGAGCCCGGTGTGGTGATCTCAGCTTTGTGGCTTCACTTGGTACATTTGACCCGAATGTATGTACTTACAAATCCAGCCTGTGTTGAAGTGGTGCATTAAAAAGCTTGTTGCTTTAACATTCCAGTTTCCATTTTTGTGACTGGTTTAATTGTTGTGACACTTCCAGATATGACACAAAAATGTTTAAGCAGTGTGCAACCTAAAAATGGAACGAGGCCCTACAAACAGCAGCAACAGCTCTGAGGTTTTTATTATCAATCGATTCTAATGAAGTTCTTCAGTAAAGATTGAGAAAACTATCATTACTCTGGTGGCACACTCCAGTCCTACAGTGTAAAGTCACATAGTCAAATAGTAACGAAAGGCCTTTGTGCGTCATCGGCTCAGAGTCATGATGAGGAGCAAAGGGACAAACTTATCAGCAGCCTGAAGGCCAAACAGCTGCTTGTCCCTGACGGCGTCCCTGAGGCCATGCTGCTGAGTCTTCAGACGTAACGCTGCATGTGCTCCACAGCATGTGTGTGGATGGGCGAATGTGGCATGTGTTGTTAAGCACTTTGAGTGGTCAGTAGACTAGAAAATCCCAAAATAAATGAAGTCTATTCACCATTTAAGTTGGAAATTTAGTTGACTCCCTCTTCAGTTCCCTTTGGAAAATTTAATCGAAGGTCAAAATTGGCTCTTTGTAGAGAAACAAATCTTGTGCTAGTCAACCCGTATATAGTCTTCAGAGGTGTCTGTTCAGGCACAGCTGATTTGTCAGGGGGTTAAATTCAATTTCAGCTCCTTTCTTCAACCTTGAGTTTAAATAACGTCTGAACGTGATCTAATCAGAGTCCCAAGGTCTGCAAGGATACAGGTCCAGGGACAGTGGCTCATCAGGGAACACTCACTCACATCTTTTCCCCTCAGGACTTCAAGACTAATCAGTGTTTGTGCTGACTGGTCAGGAATTTATTTCCCAAACATGGAAATTGTCTTTCATTTCTACAGATACCATGAGCATTAAGAGCAAACTGTTCAACCCTTTATGACCTACATTGGCTGATGCCAGCTGCAGCATTCACTCAGACACCATTTATTTCATTTTCTGTCATGTACACACAGGTGACAAAAGAAAAAAGGACCTACCATAAAGTATGCTAGTCAAGAGTAGATGTGAGTCAGGAGTAGTTCCACCGCCTCAGAGCTTCTTGTCATAGATTCTCCAAGTTGGGCTGATAGTCATGGTGTATATTCACATCATTTCCATGTTCATCAAAGCAGCCCTGGCCCTGTGTCTGCATTAGCTACTGTGTTCCTACACTCATTCAGATTTTGCCTTTCATTTGTCACTCATCACTGTTTTCCACAGATGAGTTAGTCCCCATTTAAAGTGTTCACAGAGACCCTCAGTGGATGACCTAAAGCCACCAGGAGATTGTTCAAGTAGAGAATCATTACAGTTGAAGTTTTCACTGCCTTTCACAGACAGATATCTTAAGTCCTGGACAAAAAACAAAACAAAACAAAACAAAACAAAACAAAACAAAACAAAACATACATATCTGCAAGGACAGATAGCAGTCCAAGTAAGAAAATAAGTTTTCCTTCTCTTTGGCTTTGTAAATCCAGTGTGACTTCAGTCCAAAGTGCAGAACTCTAAAAGAAGACTTCTGAAGCAGAAATACAACATGCTTGTATCCCATAATGTGCATTAGAACAGGGCAGAGGGGATAAAGTGTGCAGCCACAGCTTGTGACCAAAGGTTTCATGGGGACACTGCACCCCTGATGTGGGTTCATCGCAGCCGTTCAGTGCCCCCCCTGCTGGGAAGTTGTTGTTAATACATGTACAATCAAGACCACATTCCATTCTTCAAAGCAGCTCCCAGCTTGGCGACATGAATGTGTCAGGAGCCTCTAATATTACCATATGTGTGCACATGGTTGGGGGAGAGATTCAAACACCTGAGCTGTGCATGGCTTGATGGAGAACAGACAGGCCATCTGATAGCATGCTGCTCTTCAGTTTGATGTGACTGGGCACAATAACAGAACATACAGCAAAGGGAAGTTGTGTAAGTGGGTGATAGAGTACATGAGCCAACAGCAGGCCTGCTGGAATCAACAGCTGGTGGCAGTTTTGGGGCTACCCACAGTTCTAAATGTTTGACAGAACATAGAGTTTTCTGATATTTGACTGGAAAAAAACAAACAAACATCAAACTCAGCTACAATATCAGATCAGAAAATTTATTACAAACATCAGCCAAGGCTCAAACCATCACCACTGCAGCAGCACTGCTTTTCAACATTCTTCAAAACAAGAAGGCAACATTTAAAATAAAACAGCAGAAAAATTGAACTTCAACACATGCATTAACCATTGTTGCTAAATTAAGGACATTCATTTGGTTCGATTTGCACTTATCAAAGTCTAAGCTGGCTTCCAAAGCGGACTCGTTAAAACAGGCATGCTGAACAGCCGAGAAAGGGTTGAACATCCAAGTGTGAAAAACTGAAATCACTGGTCCTGCTTGCTTTGGGGTGTTCCCACTCTGAACCCTTTGTATTTGAACAGCAGCACAGTATCACAGTCTACTATTGCTCCCATCCTCAAATAACAGGAGAAACATTCCAAGGCGCAATGGGGCTTAACGACATCCAATGATCAACTGTTCATCTGAGCACACATCTCAGTGAGAGCTGGACATTTTAACAAGCTCGGGCCCACAACAAAATACATCTCTTCAGTCCTAACAGGAAGGGACTGCATGAAAGACTTTTAATCAGCAACATTTTGTGTGGGGCTACAACACACAAGCAGCAGAATCACACACAGAGTAAATATATAAATTAGCTTTCTGTGAATCACAGAGATTTTCAAGGGCCACAGTCCACCTCATCTAAGGATCTAAGGATCAATACTGTGATGAACTCAGCAGGTCTGACTCCAGACAGACAGGTTCACCTCTGAGGTCCTTTCAAATCAAGGCAGTGACAAAAATGGGATAAAAATCAAGGTTAAACATCAGTATCAGCTCGAAAATACACTACTGCATCCTCATTGTGTTGACAGCATGTGTGGTGGCATTCGGCCCTAAAATTACAGTAACAGCATGTTTCCAGCAGACAGCAGCGATGACGGTTCCTAATTGGGGTCAAAGTTCAGTCAGAACAGCAGCAGGCTGAGCTCTCAGTGAAAGAGTACGGCTGCCAGGACAGACACGTCCACAAAACATTCCAAATGACAGCAGTGCAACACTCGTCTGAGCCTGAGCTCAGACGAGTGTTGCACTCGTCTGAGCAACACTCTCTTGAACTGAGAGAGTCTGTCAAACTTAGATACTAAGCAAAACCAAATTTTGACTTGGCCAAAATCATGATACCGAGTCATAATTTTGAGACAGCGAATCAAAATGTTCACTAATGTCACGATTACAATTTATTACCTAATAAACTGACTTGGCTTCAAAATGATTACAATACTTCAAAAGTTTGAGAAACCGGTTCAAAATAGAAACTAGGAGATAGTAATTCAAACATAGAAGACGGTCAAATACATCAAAATGACAACAGAATTTTGACTTGTTTACTATTTCATGATTCTAAAGTCAGTGTGACTTAAGTCAGAATTTGACTTCTCATAATTATGACGTCTGGTCTCATAATGTTGACTGTCAGTCAAATACTGACGTGCTAGCTTTAACTTTCAGTATAGTTAGGACAGTCAGTCGTAGCTGATCTTTGTTTTTTTTGGCAGAAATAGGCTTCCATACATTTGACCTGTCAAACTTCAGATGAAAATAATTCAACATTCATGTTCAAAAAAACCTTACAATACTTAATATACCAAGAATTTTCATGCACACTCACTGTATCAACTTCCAGTGAGATGAATAAGGCCATAACCGTTTCACAGTCTATTGTGCAGGGTGGAACATCTGTAACACTACTTTTACAGTCATTTGAAAAACACATAACGCAGCCACAGTATGTAACAGTAAGGGTTTTAGGGTGACATTGTTGGCCCCCTGGTTATTTAGACTCTGTGGGAGATGGGAACTGTGGTCCCACTTTGCAACACAGTGAGGTAATTACAGGGGAAATTCAGAAGGTGAAGGTTCTGTCAGCAGTTATCATGAGCGGGTAGCATGTGATATGGTGTAAGCAATTTCCTGTAGACTTCAGCTCACCATAGCAGGCATCAGAGTCTGCTTAGCACAGAACATCTCTTCTGGGGTAGAACTTTCAGCAGCTGTCTTTAAAACACAAACTACAGCTCCTTTCTCTTCGAGGACAGGTTCACCCTCAGATGTCGTTATTTCGTTCTGATGGTTCCATGAGTTCCATTCAAAAAAGCCCGAAGGGATGAAAACCTGTTTCAACGAGTTTCGCAGGAGTAAGCAGAACAAACAATGAACACATGAATACTGGACTGCTAACCTGAATGATCCTTAATCCAAAGCAGAAAATTCCTTGTCACACAAACCCAGTAGAGCCATGAGGACCTCACAACAACAGCTGCTCTACCTCAGTGAGGTACTTCATTTCTTTCATCATCCCACTGCCTGAATCCTCCACTAAACACATATAAATCTAAACGCCTTTCAGAATTTTCTCTTGAACCATTGACAGATACGTTACCAGTAGACCTACAGGACCAGGTCAGCTGGAGGCTCTGACAGCCAGACTCAGCGGCTGCAACCCCAAAGTTATTAATCCATATCACCAGAAAACATTAAAACAGGATATACTGAATGTGAGAGCAAGTCTCATCTGCAAACTCCTCTGCCCTTCCTTCCTTCTACTCTTCCTCGTCATCATCCTCGTCATGGCAGTGGGTGATCTCTTGAGGAGCCTGAGGGAAGAAGTGGGGGGGCTGGATCTCACTAATGGACCGGGTCAGCTGGTGCCGTTTGCACTCCATCTCCTTGAGGTCGACGTCGTGGCGGTTTCTCGTTGCCAGCGGCGACTCTGTGTCAATGATGCTGACGTGGGTGTGTTCCACAGTCGACTCATGAGGCATCTGGGAGGGAGAATTTTTAATGTAATGCCACAGATGAAAAACACGTCAAGTGCAGGTGACACAAACAGTGGAGGTTGTTTAACAGAGTGAATCTCACCAGCACATGTGCAGCTCTGAACAGGTAGCTGAACGGGTAGTACAGCAGGTTGATGAAGGAGGCGGCGTACAGATCAGCGTAGCGCATCACCTGGGAGGCAAACAGCGTCTGTCGTGATCCACTGCGAAACAGACTACCCATCATGCCATAGCACATGTCCATGTCATGGGTGACTTTCTGGAAAGGACACAGAGACACAGACAGGTTAACATTTCTTTCCCTCAGTCCTGACCATTTCTCCTGGCAGCAGACAAACATTCAGCTCCTCAGCGTCCAAAAGAAATGAAAACAGCACCGCAGACACTGATCGATGTGAGCAACTGTATGTTTAGCAGTCATCCTTCAAACTCTCATACTGGTTGACTTGTAGATTTAGTGGAGCACTGTCTTTCTTTAATGAAAGGCAGGAGGTAGAAATGTGTGAATGTGTCTGAACCTTAATCCGTCTCTGCAGTGAGCTGATGTCCGGCCTCTCATTGCTGCTGCTGTCCAGATGCCTGAGGACAAAACACAACAGTAGAGTGATCTGAGAGTCCAGCTCCATTTAAATGATAGTTTTCACATCAGGTGGAGGCTGCACAGGCCCTGCAGGGGCCCATTAAATCACATATCGCCGATTTCTAGACTCCTCTTTCTGCAAACATACATATCTCACAGCCCAGGACAGTTTCACACACTGAAGTAAAAGCAGACACTTATTTACTGGTATAATGAATAAGTTCAGTGCAGGGGTGCCAGTTTCATTCGAATGAAGCAGAGAGCAGCTGGTACTCTGGTGGAAACCAGAATCAGGTTGTGGAGCAAAGCCACTTAACTGCTAATTTGGTCTTTATGTCAGAAGTAGGGATGCACATGGTTAACTGTTTAACCGTTGACCGATAACAGGAGCGTTAACCGATTAATACTAACGGTCAATTTTGTTTTTTAGCTACGTGAGTCAATCAACTCATGGGGGCGTGTCGAGTTCGTAAGTTCGTGGCTATTACAACGGACTGCTGGACCGCGCTCACAACAGAGAGCTACGTGACAATTACATGTCACTATATCGATGAGTACTGGAAAGTTAATTCTGCCGTCCTGTTAACGCAGAGCATGCCAGGTAGACACACAGCTGATAACCTCACAGCTAAACTGGTTGATGCAGTGGAGACGTGGGGACTTAGTGGGAAAGTGTCCGCATGCGTCCACGACAACACGCGCAACATCGTGGCAGCCAACTCTCCCGGACGGGTCAGCTGGGACTCGATCCCCTGTTTTGCACATACACTGCAGCTGGCGGTAAATGACGGATTTAATGTGTTTGTGCATCGTGTTATTGTTGCAGCGGGGCGGCTTGTCAGGCACTTCAACCACAGCACACCTGCATGCAAGGCACTGGAGGCCAAACACGACCAAATGCAACTTCCAAAGCACCAGCTTATTGTGCGCAATTACGCACAAAACACACGTTACATTGATTTTTTTTTTTTTTTTTTTTTTTTTATCTCCAGACACGCCGCGGGTCGTCCAGGTTTACAGCAAAATGGTTCGGAATGAAGCCGCATCATCCAGATAAACATTGAGCTCCATCAGAACTGTTTAAAAATCTGATTTCAGACGCGTGAATCAGAACACACAATTAAAGAAATCACAAGCGCGCTCGCTCTCGACATAATTTAAAAAGCAATAGGAGACGATTGAAGCCTACAGTAGTTAATTATCTAAATCTTGTAGCTTTTTTTTTTTTTTTACATTTTAGATGAGTAATCTAACTATTTTCCGTCATTGTAAATCTGCAGTTCGGACCGAACAGCGCCGAGTCAGTGACTCTCTCTGTCGGAATGGTGGGACGTTTGTGTGTCGGAATAGCGGTATTTCGGGATGGTGATATGTCTAAATGGTGGTATGTCGGAATGGCAGTATGTCGGAATGACGGAATGTCGGAATGGCAGCATGTAAGGGCATTTAAATCTTATCGGTTAACGGTTATTAATCGTTAAAGGGCGTCCGTTAACGGTCATAAAAAAAATTACAAATGTGCATCCCTAGTCAGAAGGGCCAACATACATGAAGCAAATGCACAGGAATGCTGGAACGATGCAGATATAAGCAAACCAATGAAACACTGTCTAAGAAGTATATGCATTCCACTCAGCAT
Source organism: Chaetodon trifascialis (assembly GCF_039877785.1). Taxonomy (NCBI): domain Eukaryota; kingdom Metazoa; phylum Chordata; class Actinopteri; order Chaetodontiformes; family Chaetodontidae; genus Chaetodon; species Chaetodon trifascialis. Next base: position 2,395,641 of record NC_092068.1, read on the forward strand.
AAACAATGAATGTTTAATATGATTAAAACAGTCAACACCTGCTAAATGTACTTTCTACAGGCATGGCAGAAAAGCATGGGCATTCAACTTTATTTTTCCCATGAAAATGAAACCAGTGTGTGTATGTGTGTGAATGGAGCACCCAGACATTTCCAGCCATGTTTGTCAGCAGGGACAGAATAAATAATTAGTGACTGATTAACACTAAATGAACCTGCAGAGCATCAGCCTTCAGCCTTTGACCCCAGTCAGTGTTCACTGACACTTTCATGTCAGGAACAAATTTCATCACTTCTTAGTAACATTTCTGTCAATCTTTGCCTGACCAGAATCTCTCTAAGGTGCATTAAGACATTGCAAGACATAAAGAGGAACTCACTTGTAAAGCTCTGCGAGGAAGCAGTCCAACGACTGAAGTTCCTCAAATATGGCTGAAAAACAACAACTGCGATTAGTGGTCACATTACACTTAGAATGCTTTAATACCTTCTTTAATACCGTAAGAACAAGACAGTCCCAAAACATGACAACACGTCCTACTTTTAACAGGCCTGCATCTTGTTCCACTCATCCAAACACTGATCCCAGCTTCAGTGAACTTCTACATGGTTAAATTTAGTCATATCTTGTGAAATACACCACTGGAAATCAACCAAAAAAATCTTATGCCCAGAATACTATTTCATTAAAACAGGGGAGGTATGAAGCCACATGAATGCATGAGTGTGTTAGTGCCTCACAGCTCTTGTCTGTCCACACATGCAGCTCCTGAGCCAGCTCAGGTATGACCAGGAAAGTCCTCCAGCCCTGACGCTTCTTGGATTTGAGAATGTCACCAAAAATGTGGTCTCCAATGTAGATGATGTCCTTTCCTTTAGCACCCAGCAAGTCACACACGATGTCTGAGGAACCTGGAGTACAAGAAGAAGAAGAAGAAGAAGAAGAAGAAGAAACATACTTTATTAATCACTTCACATCACGTTAATTGCACACTACACGCCATGCTATCCGTGAAATGCTTCATCTCCACATTTATCCCATCCTCGGTCTGTCGATCCTCTGGATCAGACCAGGAGCGGTGGGCTGTCAGCTGACGCCAGCGCCCGGGGACCAGTACTCCGTTGTCACCATTGGTCAGGTGGTGATCTTCTTGCATGTTTTTAGTGGGGATTATTAAGGAGAAAAACCTGGGTGAACAAAGGGAGGACATGAAAACTCCACACAGAAAGACCCCTTTTTCCTGGAGCAGCAGGCACCAAGCCATGGTGGAGCACAAGCGCCCACAGCGGGATTCGAACCGGGGACCTTCTAGCTGTGAGGTGACAGTGTTACCACTTTTTCCACCGTACTACCCAACTCACAAATATGGCATTTTGAGAACTTACATCAACACTATCAGCACGTCTTAAAGCAATGATCCCAGATGGTTTCATGGTTCTAACTCTGAGCTTCAGCGTGGACCAGGGTTCTGTTACAGTTGGTGTTCTAAACACACGTGTCTGATTGGTCGTGCTTGGGTTAATCCTATGGCGAGTGATGAGTCAAGTTTCCAGCAGCAAAGATATGAGATGTAAAGATGTAAAGACGTGGAGCCTCACTTAGACACGTCACGTAGGCATGAAAGAAGGCGCACGCCACTTTCTTAGTAAACTTTGGGAAAAACAAACTTGACGAAAGAATGTGTGGTCCTCCATGGTGACTGTGACCATGTCCACACAGACAGAAGCTGCGACTCCGATGGCAGACAGATGAATCACAAGAAATGGTTCATTCATTCATGTTCATTAGGGACATTTCCTTGATTCTACGAGACCATAATATAGGACCACATGTGAGTACACATGGCGTTACACGACAGTGTGGTGGTACTAAGGCCGCCCACACTCACGTCTTTAATTCCGTGCTTTCATTTCTTCAAGCTCAGGAAAAATCTATCACTGTCATTTTAAAGAGGAAGTTTTAACCATGCCAAAATACACACATATACACAAAGTGTAATGTAGTCCTGTTTTCATTCCTGATGTAAACAAAGCTCATGTTTACTTTGCTTTACTTCTTGTCTAGTCTGTGTTCAACTACTTCATGTAATGTTATGAATCAGTTAAGATAAACGTTCTGAATGATCAAATTCATGAGCAAACATCATTTTCAGACACACTTCCTGGTTGTTTGTGTGAATATTTCAATTCTTAAAGCCATCTAATTCAGCAAATAGAAAAATTGACAAGCTGTGCTGAGAAGGTTTGTCATTTACCTCCAGAGTAAACAATGCCATGCTGCAGAGGTCCAGTGTATGTGCCGATCTTCAGCCGACCTGTGGTCTGAGAGAAAGCAGACTCAGGAGAGAGATCACACTATGAATAAGTGTATGTGAACATCAGCAGAGCATGGTATTTGGCCATGCACGTTTCTATAGCACACACTCACAGTGTCGACCTGCCGCAGCACCGTTCCCTCTCCAAAGAACATTGGCTTGCGGGCGTCCACAAGGATCAGGTCAAAGTAGGACTGCCAGGGCCGGTGGGGCATACCCGGCTGCAGTAAACACACAGACACACACACACAGACACAGACACAGACACACAGACACAGACACACACACACAGGCACACACACAGGCACACACACACACAGACACACACACAGACACACACACACACAGACACACACACACACACACACACACACACACACACACACACACACACACACACACACACACACACACACACACACACACACACACACGTTTAGGACTGTTGGTTGCGCAAAAGAAGCCATTTGAAGACTTTGACCTCTGGAAAATTGTGATGAGCATTTTTCACATTTCATAGCCTAAAAACAGATATTTCTCAGCAAAGAGAGTCCTGACAACACAAATGTTATGCACTGGTTAGTGTTACCTTTGGGCCGTGGGGAAAGTCAAACAGGTAGGTCATAATTTTCTGGAAGAAGACAGAATCAGTTTTTGAACATCCTGGCCCAGAACAACACAGAAAGCAGGAAACTCCCCTCCATCATTAACACCAGCTGGCTTTATTACTTCACTGTGCAACTGACAGTGCCAATATTCATGCAACTGTGAAAATGAGCCAATAAATCAGTTCTTCAGCAGACACAGTGACAGAGTAAACAAGGCAACATGTTGTGATCTGCATTAAGCATTCATTAACATGTCTGCCTGTGAACGCTCATCTCACCTCTGTGTATTTGTAATCACTGTTGGTGGCCAGAAATATTTTGGCTACTTCACTCATGCGACTGAGGAGGAGAGGAAGCTTCGGCTTGGAGGAGAAAAGACAGAACCAACATCAACAAAAAAATAATAATAATAACGAGATGGAGCAATTCCAGTATTTGTCAACTACAAAGTAAAAGTCCAGGTTGGTTTATACAGTATTTGTTGTATATGTATGTATAAGCAGAGCTCATAATGCTGGTTTACTTACATCCTTTACCACATACTTCTCCAGGTTTTCAACCGTCTTTTCCTTTAAGGACCCCTGTGAAGACAAAACGGTGGACTGAGGCCTGTGGATGACGTGGCTGCTGGAGATGAGCTACAGCTGCCTGGAAACAGGTTTAACGAGGAAAAGGAAGTGATTCTACCTTGAAATGAACCCAGTCCACGCCGTCCCGGACGTCCTGGAACATGCTCTTGTAGGACATGAAAAGGTCACCATCCTTGAATCCAGTCTCACAACTACAGAGACAGTTAAATCATTTTAACAGTCTGCACAACATGGAGTTCTGAGGGTCAAAAATGACAAGGGTCCAGTTTTTCCCCACAGCTGTGTTCATATCAATACAGAAGAGCTTCTGAAAGAGCACACACCCCGACATGGAACACTGACATGCCACTGAACATGATCACTATCATTAAACATCCCATTCCAACCTGCTTCAGTATGCAGTACCTGGAGTATCTGGAGCAGTTACTGAAGAAATCAACCAGGCAAGCAAAGAGGTAAGTTTCTGAGGAAGAAGAAGGGGAAGAAAGACACAGAGATGGAGTCACACTCACTATTCCGTTTCCTAAATTCTTTTTAACATTCTTCACAGGACAACTACTTTCTTCAGCAGCATTAAAACCAAACTACAATTAAATTCCTCTTACTTTGTGTGTAAGGAAACACACATTATGATCCAATGATATTACAGTTATTTCATAGTCTACTGACAATTCTACTGGCTGGCTTACTGAGTAGCCTTTAAATGTTTTTCCCTATTTCAAAAGTCCACAGTAGAGTTCAACCTTTTGTGATTCCAGATGTCTGTCATTTGAGAGGAGCATGTGGCCTTCAGGTTTGTATTCAACTCAGAAAGTGGATGCTATTTCAGCCTAGCTTGCTAACATTAGCACTGTTTCCTGCACACTCAGTGCTGTGCTCATCTTGTTGTATAGAAAGGAAGGGGCTAGCTAGCGTAGCCGTCCTTCTTTCATGCATCCAGCTGTGGTGATAACACTGAGGTGAATGTATTCGTGTCACCTCAGTGCAGGCTTGGTTACGTGAGAAATAAAGTACTGTGCCTTGAAAAAAATAATAGCACATTCATTACATTTGGGATAAATAACACTGAACAACTGACTCTTCGTTTTGATTTCAGGCAGTCAGATATATTGGAGCAGAATTTTTCCAGCCATAATTGCAACCTGGAATTTGACATGAACATAATTTAGACTTGTCTGCTGGTTCAAACCCGTACAATAAAGAGCTTATAACTGCCTGTTTGTCTGTTGGAACTGAAGAAATCTCTTTTTAGTACTCAGCTGCATGGACATTGTGTCACATTCCAGACCAGCGGTTTAATTGGTTTTCTTACCAGGCAGGTTGAAGAGTGTGTTGAGGATGTAGAAGCGGTCGGTGTCTCCACGTTGAATAAATTTGTTGGGGTACATCTCTCTGATATCAGGTCTGTGCAGAGTGAGCACAGATACATACATAAATACATACAGGAGGGTAATAAACAAGGTCAGAACAGGAAACAGGACTTATGGAACACACTGAGTTAATTATTTGCACTCCATTGGATTTCTGTTTGCTCCCTCTCAGTGGTCTCAGTGTTTATCTTGCCAGACCTGTGCTTTTTGCATGCATAGACTGCAGGTGCATGAGCCTCAGTGTTATGTTAAGAAGGTAAACATGGTCTAAACAGCATACCTGCTTAACTTTAGCATGTTAGCATTCTCACTGTGAGCATGTTAGCATGTTGATGTTTGCATTTAGGTCAGAGTACGGCCTCACAGTGCTGTTAGCATGGCTGTAGACTTGTTTTAGATTCATTTAAAGGTCACTGCTGTGGGATGGAGGATGGAAGTATGGATGTGATATGGTGATATGGTGGACTGTGATGACAGCTCAGTGGGAGTAGTGGACCTCACCCTCTCAAGAAGTTGAATCCGTGCACACACACCAGGATATTCCCATAGGCATCCACTTTGAGCAGGTTGCCATACATAGTGTCAAACACCAGACCTCTGAGAATAACAGAGATAGATGAGTGAAGGCAGCGAATCAGAGACAGAAAGCAGAGAGCACACTTTGTTGCACTAGCATTTAAATATCCAGTCTGTATTCAAATTGATTTTAAAAAGCAGGGCTATGTCAACCAGCCTGGTGGGGAAGGAGGGGTCGTAGACAAAGTTGAGCAGCTCTTGTGGATATCCGATGGACACCAGGCGCTCCACTGTCAAGTCGAAGCCCAGCGATTCATACTCAGGAGATTTATACACTAGACAGACAGACAGACAGACAGACAGACAGACAGACAGACAGAGTCATGCACAATGTTTTTATCAAACAAGACCACCATACAGAGTGAACCATGCAACAATGTCATCCATATGGAACATTCTACTGGGCAGCTATCCAAACACATTTGTCCCAAAACCACATTTATCTTTCACTACTTTAAGGTTGGAAATGCAGTTCTAACAGCAGGATCTTTAAAGCCGGGCAGTGCCGCATTAAAATACACTGTGGAGACTGGAAAAATAACTGTCTAATCATTTGTTAGCTCATAAATACAACAGATGTATTGAAGCTGGCCACAAGCACATAACCACTGAAAGCTTGTTCTCTTCCTCTGAGGTGTGAACACTTTGATTTGCTAATGATGAATATTGGTATGACTTGTTAAAACCCCATCTTGCTCTAAGCCTTGCTCAAACTCCAGCCCCCCTCCCATTGAACCGTGTGGAATTACTGAGTTGACTGGCTCCAGGCTGGGAATATCCCCACACACAGCTCAATGACAGCAGCTTGGGTTACAGAGGGTACTCCAGTAACCGGGTAGAGGACTGTCCCCACATGTTTCTGTCAGATCCCACTTCATTCACTGTGTCAGTGAGACACTCAGTGCCAGGATCAATAATCTGTTTTCACAGAGCAACTTTCTGAATGTTATGAAGTGCTTCACAAGAAGATGAACACAATAACGCTAAAATATTAAGAAATACAATGAAATAAAATCACAAGGAGATTAAAGGGAACGACCAGGAAGCCACCATCAGCTGATCTCAGAGAGGCCCAGGCTAACAAGGTATTTATCCAGGCTGATACCACCAGGCCCAAAGCGCACTTACCTGCCAGAGTGTAATCCATATCAAAGCCAAAACATTTGATCTTCTCCATGGCCAAGCTTCGGTTGACAAACACCCTGGGAGGGGAGAACAATGAATAATCAAGCTCTGCATGACGGCTGGCACTTCAAACTAAACATTGCACTGCTCAGACTTCCTAAAGCACACATCCGATTCACACAGCATGGCAGACGAATCACACTGATGGAACATTTTTCTCTAAATTTTCTTTTTTTGAATTTAAAAGGATTAGAGCTCGAGCTACAGGAGAAACACTGCAGAGCAGCACTGACTGACAAACCTGAGGTCAGGCTCTGAAGCATGGCAGGCTGTGTTTTAGGGAACTACCACACTTAAATAAAACTTAACGAGCACAACACCCACATAAACATGCCATCCTACTGGTTATTTCTACTGTGATCGGTGAACTGGAAATAAACGTGATTTGGGGTGATTATTCTGTATGTTGATACACTTTTTCCAAAACTCTAAGCTGAGAGTCCAAGAAACAGAAGAAATTACACAAAAGGATATTCTATATCTGATCTCAACATTAAGTAGTAATTTGTGCTCCACCCAGACATGAATACATCATCTCCACCCTTTCACCCCATTCATGACTGTGTTTCTTTTGACGGGCACCAAAATAATACTTTCTATATATATGTAGTTGATTTTATTTTGGATCTTTTTTTATTGCCCATTTGTTCTTTTTATTCTTACCATTTCCTATTTAAATTAAAATACTTAAGTGAACTGAGTGAAAATACTCACTCAGTTGCTAGTTTATTAGGTACAGCTAGCTGAAACTAATGCGTTCTAATACAACAGTCCTTCAACAAATCCTCCCTACATTGATAAAGAGAACTCAGACTAAATATTAAATATTAGAATATTAACACTACTCAGTACAACACAATATAATTCAACAGTACCACAAACTACAGCCTCCAAAATGACCAGAAAGCTGAATCGACTTAAATATAAATATATGACGTAAAAGCTGCTACTGTTTGGTCATGTGACTAAGCATGGCGTGACGTTCAAAAGCTGCACATGCCAGAGACAGCTCAACAGCAGCTAACATGACATGACTCAGAAATGTGGAGAGTGGAGCAGACATCTCTGACAAGTTTAAAAAACAAAAACACAAGTGATGGCGCTCAAAGTACAACTGCCCAGAGGACAGCAGAACACGGTCCTCAGGAAATGGAAGATGCGACAACAGCCAGAAAAACAAGTGTTTGAAGCCACAATGGCAGAAGTTCTATGGTAAAGACATATAAAGGTGGACAGAACAGATCTCAGTCCACAAATCAGCTGTTCCTGAGCTGTGATAACAAGCAAAGACGCACTTCTGTCACAGCTGAAAGCTTCTCCTGACACGAGAAAAGTACATCCACGCCATCAGTCAATAGGTTCACTGAAATCTCTCAAAATTCCTGACTTTGAAAGCGACGTAAGTTTCTACAAATGCTACAGATGCTATTAAAACATGTCCAGGAGTTGTTCTTTCTGGCTGCAATTCAGGAAAATCAACAGTGATGAAAAAAAGAAAAAAGAAAGAATCTGTTGATAAGATTCTAAGCTTCATTTCAGGACTACTGAATTAGACTGCATTACTTCTAACCACGTGGACCTAATAAACAAGCATACAATTTATAATATCATTTCTTGATAAATCATTTGGTTATTTTTGTCTGGCCATCAGTCCAAAACACAAACATACTTAGTTTACAATGACAGAAAACAGAGAAAAGCAGAAACCTACATAATGAAACAGCTGGAATCAAAGAACATCTGGGCTTGTCGTTTGATAACAGCTTCAACGATTGATCACTTGTTAAAATAGCTGAAGTTGAATTTTGTGTTCATCTTTAAATCAATGAATTGTTGCGGCTCTACACCTGACAGGTTTTTCAAGTGGAGAGCTCATTGTGGTACAAAGTCCAGTTCTCCAGATACAGAGATTTCAAATCTAGAACTTAACACCTGACTTGGCTGGAAAGACACAATTGTGAATTTTGGAAATTTCCCTCTTTTAATCTCAATCAGTTGCACATTTTCAACTGCTGCCCAGCAGCCACTCACAGCAACCGCTCCTCTGACTTTGCTGACTGATTCTATAGGCTATGATCTGTGGCTCTGCTCAGACTGCACACCAGCCTTGAGTTTCTATTCAGATGGTGTGAGAGATGACATCAGACTGACTGTAACAGATGAGGATTAAAGGAAAGATGCAAGAACAATGCACACACTAAGAAGTCACAATGACCACCACCTGCTGTCTCCACAGGGAGAAACACACCTCACAGCCAGTGTCAGTATGAATGGAGTTCCATGAGAGTTGGATGGGGAATCAGTTCACATCACGGACATCAAAACGAGGGGTCATTTATTGAGTAGTCGAGGTTTGTTTCAACAACAAAAGTATGGCATACCTCATTGCTGGATGGTTTTGAGCCAGAATCCTTGGAAAGCTTTGCAATAGAGAATACATGTAGTATTACCACTGAACTCATAGCTGCTGGTTGTACCACTGATGTCATGCTACTTGGCTCTGGTGTACTGTGATGAGACCTGCTTCCATTATCTGCCATCTACAGTATATCATGTTAAAGTCTCACACATTAAAAAGTCAACATAGACACAAAGGACATTTCAGGTCATTTTTCAATAGGATTCATGGACCAGGGCTCCATTCTTTGTATGCACTGTAACCAATCCAGGTTAATCAAATGTTCCAGCTCAGTGTGTCTTCTTGGGTCTCATTCAGTTTTCCAGGCTCTCTGAGCTGAAACGGAGGATCAGTCAGTCTTGGAAAATCTAAACTTTGATGACTGTCCTTTTTACTATGAAATAAAGGGAGGCAGAAACCACCATGCTCTGTACATCTGAATTTAGCTCAAGCTGCTTTTAAAGCTTCATCTAGTGATTGAGCTCAACAGTACATTCTTGACCTGGGAAACAGCAGGTACAGTCCTCTCAGTCCTCAATGAAGTGCCAGCTCGACGTGGACAAGTGGCCCTAAAAGTGCTCAGAGACATGGAAAGTCTGGACACATATGGTTGAAAGTCACAAAACAAGCGAGTAAGTGGACCTTGAGTGGACATTATGCAGGGTTTCATTTTAAGTACATTTTCAATAGGATTGTCAAGTTTCAGCACCAAAATGCACCAATATGGTTTTTCATAGCTTCTAAAGAAATGAGCGTGTTTCTGACAAAACCAAGTGACTTTCATTCATTTAACAAAAGAAGCCAAAACTGATGTTTAGACATGAGCAGCTGAGTGAGAACGCTGGCCAAATTAAATACTGAACTGGTAAATTTTGATTTAGATCAGTAACCATTTCATTGAACAGTAAGTCAACAAGATTGTGAATTTCACCACATATTTGATGTCAGCTTTGGGAACCTGACAGGTTTTCATACTCTGTGCTATGGACACACAAAACAGTACTGAAGTTCCATGTCCAGCCCTACCGGCAGGCTCAAGGTACAGATACTTTTCTTGACCAAACAAGAGCTTAAAGACCTATGAGTATCACAGGAAATCAATCAATAATTGTAGTTACTTTAAACTCATTCTCTTCCATTGCTGGACAGAATATTCAGTAAACAATCAACAGCTGTAGCTCGACTGACTTCCTGTTCCATTTCCTCTTGCAGTAAAGAAAATCCTTCCAGTATTAACACAGAGCTGACTGCAATGAGTCTAAAAATACCTGTATATTGTCATGTAAACATGCCCTAAGAAGAATGTCAAAGCCAAATAGGACTCCAACCCTTTTCTTCACTGACGAACGAGCTGCTTCAGTTAACTTCCACCTCCCTAACATCATGTTAAGCAGCTGTGTGCTCACAGATCAGAGTTCTGTTTATTCTTTAAGTTTATTTTCATACATAGTGAAAATCCATCTTAATGTCAGATCAACAACCAACCAAGACTAGTAATCTATCCATGAACAAAAGCCTGAGCCTAGCCACAAGCATTTCTCAAAGGAGCACTTTGTGTGAGAACACATCTACTGTTGGTGCATCTTCATCTGCAGCGCTGATTTTAACGCTGCTGAGATGTACGTGACTTTGTTTTGATCATACGTCATTAATCTGTCGTACTTCTGATGCTGTGCAAATATTCAATACTGAAGAAAACACACATAGATCAGACACTGGTAAACTGACTAGAACAACGGTGCAGTGTTTCATGTATATATTCAAACTGTGTTTCTGGTCCATGTTTAGGACTTCAACAGCAGGTTTTGCTGCAGTCTGACAAACACGTACCTGTGGTGAGCTTCACGTCGATATTTCTTCATGGCCACACCGTCCATATTGGCCGGTAAGTCGGCATAGTTCTGCAGACGGTCACTCCACGAAGTCGTCATCTTGAACCATTAAAACCGTTTCTGGGGGGAGAAGAGCTGCTGATTAAACCCAGAACAACACACACAGTCAGTGAAGCTTGAGAAAGGCACTCCAACAGTTGATGCATTGAACTGCTTTAACCACCCGTCCTTCCTCAGCTGTTCCACAGCAGCATCTCATACTGAGTAGTACTGCAAGGTGTGCACTGATGCCTTCAAGGCGTCATTTCTATTGGATAATCCATTCATTACATCTCCACCGCAAAGATATCCCCAGCACACTCATTCACCCTGGTGGAATATATCCAAAAATGTTTAAGCAATGGCTCACAACAGGCCGTGGAATATTGTGGATTTCTTATGGTGTTCGGTCATTGAAGATGCCAAGTGCAGAGCCTCCACAGCCAGTTTTGGTTGACAAAGAAAACAGCAGGAGTGATGTCTGGAAATATTTTGCAGGCAAATGAACAAGGAAGCCCATATCCAAAGCAAGGCTACAGAGCAGTGCTAACGAAGGGCGCGACACAACAAATTCAACAAAGACCTAAAGGACAGACAGGCTGACCTCGACTGAGAGCTTGGTGACACATCCCATTCAAACATCAGTGAAGCATTAAACAGGGTGGTCAGGTGAACTGCTGTGGATGTCCTGTGTGGACAACACACTGACTGACTCCTTATCTGATGTCCATGGCCAGTGTGTCGTGGATGTGTTCGCCCCTTCTGTCGTCAAACTCTCAGCTCTCCTTACGCGTGCTCCTGCTTTCTCGCCGGGTATCTGGCTCCTTATGCTTGTTAATTTATCAGGTTCCATCTGGGAGTGAAGGAGTTGTCAAACTTCTTCTGATTCCAACACTGTCATATAGGTTAACATGTAGGACAAGACTGACGGTGGTGAGGTCTGAAAGTGACTGATTTACAGGGACAAACATGCAGTCAGCAAAATTTGACCTAAAACAAGATTACACCTCACTGCTACAAACACTGACAACTGCAAAGTGCAGAAAGATGTGCGATGACTGGATCCACCGGGGAACACTTCATAAAAGAAAAGCCTATATTTTAAAAACAGGACTGTCTAAATGATGCAGCCAGAAGAAAAGAACGTAAAACTAAGATGTGATGAAATTGTCTACATACATAAACTGACAGCCGATTTTACTGATGGACTCAGACGGTTTAAAGGGATCGTAGTAACGTGTCACAGAGCCATATGACACATATGACACATATGGCACATATGGCAGATTAGCAAACACAGTTTATCTTAACGTTCAGTCTTGTTGCAAACAAGAGCAGAAACGTGAAGGCTAAACTGCAGCTAGCACGGAGTCTGGTCAACATAGCGTAACTTAGCGATACTTATTGCTGATGGCGACATTAGCGAGCCAAGGGACGGACTGGTCCAGTGGTTCAGTTTCCACCATATCAGCCACACAGCTGGAACGTCACCTCAACTAGCCGCCATGTTAACTTAGTCAGCTAACATATCAATGGAAGTTAACATACGTTTAATATTAGTCCAAGTGACAAAGACAATACCGCCCACTTCTTCTTCTTCTTCTTCTTCTTCTTCTTCTTCTTCTTCTTCTTCTTCTTCTTCTTCTTCTTCCTGCCCCTCCTCTTCCTGCTCTTCTTCTTCTTCTTCTTCTTCTTCTTCTTCTTCTTCTTCTTCTTCTTCTTCTTCTTCTTCTTCTTCTTCTCATATTAATGTGACATTACTGCCCCCTTCTGGCTATGTATCTGTACCACTTTCAAAGAAACTGAGAAAGAGGAAAAGCAGATGTGGACAGCTGTTTGTGAGCGCTTCACCTGATGATCACTGCTCCAAACATCTTTAGACACACACAAAAATCACAGAGTCAACTGTCTTTTCACACAATGACAGCAAAAACATTCAAACTCCACACGACATGTAATGCTACAGGTGCTTGGATGTTTTGGTGAGAGCATTCGGCTGCCAGAAGCAGACCATGTCACTGACCCAGAGTAGACTGGGTCCTGCCGGAGAGGACTGAGAGTGATAAAGAAGGATGAAACTGTGTTTAGGTTCATACATTGAACGACATGAATACACCAGCTGGAAACCTAAACATTTTCATGGGGTTGAGATGTCAGAAGTGAGAGTACACACCTACAGTCAGGTCCATACGTATTGGGACATTGGCATGACTTGTTATTTTGTCTCTGCAGTACATAATCTGAAATCAAATAATGATAATAGACATCAACTACACACTCTCATCTTAAATTTGTGGGAATTTTCAGATGAATCAAAGTGAACCATGTAGTAATAATAACCTGTCAGTTATTGGACAAGTTCCTACAAACCTAAATGAAATAGAATTTGATCATCATATTCATCATTAAATTTGATGACCAAATAATAACCCTGGGGCTGCACGGTGGTGCAGCAGGTAGTGCGCGTGCCTCACAGCAAGAAGGTTGCTGGTTTGATCCCCGGGTCAGGCAGGGCCTTTCTGTGTGAAGTTTGCATGTCCTTCCCGTGCATGCGTGGGTTCTCTCCGGGTACTCCGGCTTCCTCCCACAGACCAAAAACATGCTCATTAGGTTAACTGATGACTCTAAATTGTCTGTAGGTGTGAGTGTGAGTGTGAATGTTTGTCTGTCTTTGCATGTGGCCCTGCAATCGGCTGGCGACCGGTTCAGGGTGTACCCCGCCTCTCGCCCATTGTAGCTGGGATAGGCTCCAGCCCCCCGCAACCCCGAAAGGGATAGTTGGTATAGATGATGGATGGATAATAACCTTGATGCTAAAACTGAAAGTTTGCGATTTCAACTCTTTATCATTGTTCAATTTCAATCCTGGTGTGCTGAAGGACAGAAGCAAAGTAACCCCAAACTGTGCCATTGTCCAAACACATGTTGACCTTTCTGTGTAAATGCCTCTGTAGTTCAAATGAATTGTATGTCCCATGTACACTATTTACACATTTGCAAGAATGTGCCAATCTGTCTGGGTTACTGTCGATGGTATTCATACTCCACTACTCTTACAGTATACAATGTTGGCATATTTTTATGAAGCCTATAAGCATATATAGTTGCCAGTTTATTAGGTACACCAAGCTAATACAGTCTAACTAAGCAGTAAAGGTTACCTTTGAATTGAGAATATGAAGCTGATGTCACTCTATGTTGAATTTTGGGTGATCACTTTGTTTACATCGCCATGTTGTGAGGATCCTGCTGCTGTTTTCCTCAGGTACTGCTGTCATTAGTTATATCTCAGCCACATAACGTTATGTTAGTATTTCAATGGTTTGTTTGGCAAAAAAGCCATGTTTTTCATTGAAAGTACTTTCCTTTCTTATATTTGTTCCAACAAAAAAAGCAAATCAAATGAAAAAAGCCTCTTCTGACCAGCATTGTTGTGTCTGTTGTTCATGCTATTCAAACTCCTTATTTTCATCTAGTCTAACTCTATTTGGAATGTGAAACAGATGCCTTTGCTTTGTGTCTCGCTCAACACTGCTGACACCAACATAATTTTCTTACAGGCTAGGTGTCTTCATTTTGACTTGATCCTCTTATTTTTAATAAAAATATTTTATGCAGAATATGACAGAAAAAATATTTTATTCAGCAGATAATTCAGATCATTTACAGTATACAGAGTGCAGCACCAGGTGCTAAAGAGCGCTGTTCATTTCTGCAGATGTGGAAAAGTGCTCATCTGACTCAACTGGAGTCAGCTTCCCAACAGCTTGAGTAAATCCTCCACCTGCACCATTATCAGTCATTCCCTTTGTATGCACACACTTATGGACTACAACAAATCCTCTCCAACACAAACCTATCCTTGTTTAAATGTCTACACTTTGGTGACAGATTGCTGATGTGTGCAAAACCTTTTGGCAAACTACACATCCTGCATGTACTCACATTCACTAAATGATGAATCTATGATTGTATACGCTCAGTCACCAACTCTAAGAAAAAGAGACTCCATTGCTTTGATTAAGTTCACCTAAATATTCTTTACTTAAAGGCTATATGTTATGGCACTATGGCATCAGAACGCCTCAAACAATATCAGTATGACAAGTTAATGAAGACTCATACGATGACTAACAATCAGCAGAGAGCAGAAAGGTGATTATTTACTAAAGAACTGATCTGTATGAGGAGAACTGGAGCAGCATACAAATGTGCTGGCGATGAATCAAAAGCATTCTGCTGGTGCTCTTCGACATACAATCTTTAAAGACTTTTAGAAAGAACATTTCATCATGATTGGAGTTTTTTTTGCCAAATGATGCTTGGCAGTAAATGTAGTTCAAGCACCTTTTTCAATTAGCTCTCATGGCTAACTAGACAGAAAATTCAGAATGTTGCAGATTTCACCTTCAATCTATTTTCTAGATGAGTATTGTGAGATTTTTCCAGTAAAAAGGGACATGCTATTCATTTGCAAGTGTAAAATCACACTGTAATCTGCTTTAGTGCACAGACTGGATGGGAGCTGGTGGAAGGCTGGCTTAACTGAAGCTTAGTCATTATACTGTAGTTTGTCATGCACAGGCACAGTAAGCCAAAACAAGAGCCCTGTCAGTTCATACCCCATCCAGCGATGTTGAGTAAATGTATACCTGCTCACTCATTTCTTTAAGAAGTCTCAGTGACAGACTTTGTCAGTGTCAGGATGAGAGAAACAAGCAGAACATTTTGCAAAACCTCCAATCATGATGACTGTCCTTGAAAGCTACAATATGCGTCTTCAAATGAATGAACAGACTTGGCTATGATGGGGCTGTGGCTCTGTCATCAGCTCATCTGCTCCTGAGCAGCAAATCACATGGCCCTAACAACCCGAACAGTATTATGATGGCAACACTCACACAAGTGTGAATAAACTGTTTATGTTAAGGATAAATTCAAAATGTGTCTTCTACAGAGGTTACTGATTTTGTCAAATACTGATCTATTTAGAAACTGTTGCATTACAATAACTAGCCAGGACTGTCTGTTTCTGGCTAACCTGGCAAAAACACTTGACAGCTCAAGGCAGTTCATCACATTGATGCTTAAGCAGTCCTGCTACGCCCCAGTCCAACTGGAGACACTGCAGAGGCAGCTATCACTAGGTCAGCAGACTAATGGTAGCTTATCACTTAGAAAGGGATGTTTCATGTGGTTAGAAACAATATCAGTAGTGTTTGTCTATCAGAGGGCACCGCACCACAATTCTTTGATAATCAAATTAAATGGATCCTTACAAAAAGTATTCAAGTTAGGTATTGATGTAGAAGCCTTCTTCTATATAGTTGAAGATAAAGAAGTATTAATATTGGCATTCATTCAGTATTGGCGAGCTCTAGCTATGATGGTATATACCTTGCATGTCTTCTCACTGATATCTTGTCATGGCATATACAGTATCTTCAGATTGCTGCAGTCAGTGACAGACCAACAGCCCCTTTAGTTACATGGAGTATCAAAGCATTGAACAAAGATAAGAAAAGAACTGTGTAGGCAAATGTGAAAAAGAAAATATCAATATCATTGGTGCCTCCTGCCAGGACAAAATTTCAAAGCAGATGGCAACTGTCCAAACTTCAACTTGCAAATGAGGAGGAGTGGAGCTAGGCTAAGAAGATACTGTATCTACCGCTTAAACCGGATTGCATAACGTAGCTTTAAAGGTATACGATGCAGGATTTTCCTAAAAAACAATGTACAGACAAAAATCCCACTCTGTCATCACATAACACTGGAAGTGTGTGGCGGTGTATGTATCACACAGACCATGTCCTCTGCCTGCACTGCATTGTTATTCTGCTGTGTTCGAGACATGTCTGGACGTCTACCTTTGGGCAGTGCACAGTGCACAAGGTGTGAGGTTGAGACTCTAAAAACATGTCAATCAGGTTGCATCACCGTCTCTGTCTTTCACAGACAATTACGTTTGATTTCTCTGATTCATTGCTTTGTTCTTACTCATGCCACTCCCTCTCTTCTTCACTCTCTAGCTTGCTCAACCACCGCTGCTCTCTCTCTTGCCAGTCGAGCTGGGAAGGATGGGCCAAATTTGTGTGTCTATGAACAGCAAGGAAAAATCCTGCATGGTATACTTGACATCTTTGGAAATGGTTACAATATGAAGCCATATCTTTCATTTGACTCCAAGCCTGCCACAGACACCGGTAGTCAAAGCTCCACATGTACAGACAGACCAAACCCCTGAGCACCAAAGGTAGAATATTGTATCAGTGACTGCTGCAGATATGAAAGGCATCACTCTGGATTACCTAAGGGACTGCGGCTCTGTGTCCACAACTGTGTGTCCTTCTGTGTTTTCATGAATGACTGCATCAATAATATGGCTTTGTTCAAAGGTCTGGGAACCACAGTGATCACATGGGTCCTCCATTTGCCCAGTCCCCTCTTCCTCTGTCTCCTCTTCTCTTCCTAAAAAGCCATGCTGATCCCACAGTTCCTGGCCATCACACACTTCAATTCCAGAATCCCCTGTGAAGCGCCGGTACCTGCCCGGTGTCAAGTCCTTGTGAAGGTGGCTCTGTGTGACCTCTGGAGTAGCAGGAAGTGGTACATCAGCATCACCAGGGACAGAGATAGCCGAGTGGGGGCAAGGAGATTCCTGACGTGGGTCTGTGGGAAGAGGCGCTACTTGAAGAGGGGTGTAGGGAGGAGGAGGCGTGGCTGGGCGGTCCACTACCTCTTCATAGGCTGGCAGCAGATAGGTGGGCAAGAATCCTGGAGAATAACACAATAAAAACAGGTATGAAAGATGACAAGTACATGTACTGTATATCAGTGTGTCAGGTCTTCCCAGGTGCAATGAGAGCATTTAAAAAGCTGAATGAGGAAATGGAGCCAAGCACTATTCTCTTCAGTTGCTCTACTCAACACCCATGCATACAAAGAACTTGCTCAAATGTGTTCAGTGTTTAAAGCTACACAAATCAATATTGTTTACAGTAATACTGCATCACATCACATTAGCCCACAGACAAATATCAAGTGTGTAGAAGCACTTACAGTGTTTGCAACAAAGGGAACCACGAACACACCACAATTCATATTTCCAGGTGATTGTACACTAATGAAAAAATACTAATGAATATCATATTCTAGTTCTGCCCCAAAATTTTATACACTGGTCCTTTACGAGTGTATTTTTAAACAGATCAAAGACTGTGGTTCAGTCAATTTATGACTCGAATTGAAATTGCTTTAAGAAGATTCAATCTTATATTCTGTCTCCTGTGGTGCACACACTGAAATTATATGCAACATTTGTTACATATTTGTTATATATTTGAGTTCTACTTGTCAGCAGGTCAGTGGACGGTTATTCAGTTCAAACTTATGACTCAGAGAGGTAAAATCTTTCATTTACCATTTGGTTTACAAACATGTATGATGTGCAGCTGGCAATATGTCTGAAATACAGAGACTATGTATAGAATGTAGCAGCAGCCGCAGCAGCAGCAGCAGCATGTCAGACAGCTATTAGCCTTGCATAGCTGGATCCATCTCCACAGCACTGCATCAGCAAAGCAGAGGAAGTAATGACGGTAACCTTGAAAAACAGTGCAGAGGGGAACCTGTTTTGGTGGAACATTTGCACATGGGGAGGTGAGCCCTGCCATTAAAATGGCTAAATCACGACAAAGGAAAAGCTAACAGCTGCTAGGTTGTTTAGGTTCGCACTGTTAGTGATCAGATTAAGGTTAGGGTAACTTTCCATTTTCATCATAGATCAGAGTGCAGGTTGTGAGCTTGGAGGTTGTTGTTGTTTCCCACAGTGACAGGGATGTTGAAAACAGTGAGACCCAGATAGCAGAGGGGCCTGCAGGCTTACACCCACAGCCTACAGCCTATGAGTCAGACAAGACATCTACTTACTGAGATAGAGGGGTAGTTGGGAGTTGTTGTGAGCCTCTCTGTAGGCAATGAGATTGATCTCATTCTGGCGGCGCTGCTGTTGGAAGCGCTGCTTGGAGCGCCAGTGCTGACAAACACAGCAGCATGTCAGGATAATGATCAGAGCCCACACCAACCAGAACCCTGCAGGGGGGCCACAGTGCACATACAAAACACACTTAATACATATCTGGACAAATGGCACAAAGTCTGTCAGACTCTTAGCTTTAGTGCTGACAAACAAAATGACATTTTTTGACAACTTAGGTCTGCTGAGCTTACACACATTTTTTATGACATTTTTTTCAGTGAGAAATAATGCAAACTTTTCAAATGCATTGCTTTTTAACGTTGTTGGGACACAAAAAGCAATATAAACAATTTACTTGTATAAGATTAAGCACGCACTTTTCTTTTTCTGTGCCAACTCTCAGTCAGTGTCTCAAGGTCGGTGCTGAAGAAGTATGAGATCTGACACCCTTTCTTGGCTACTATTAACGCTGCTTCACTGGTTTAAGGCCCTCAGGTTCTTCTTCAATCTTTGGCCACAGCCACTGGTTGGCATTGAGGTTCTTTGTATCAAAACCCCCAAGACACTGCGTGCAGAGACTGATCTGAAGGGCTGGAAGTTCTTAAAATTACACATGGGTCCTTCTGTAACATGAGAGACAACCAGGGAGCCAAGCAGCAGCACAAACTGCACAGTATACAAATGCAGTGAGCGTGAGTGACAGATAAGCCACTGGGCCCAGCTCCACTCACCAAACTGGAGCAACTCCTGACCATTATCAAACATCAGTTCCTCATTCTGCTTCCTCCCTTCTTTGTATTTAAGCCTTCCTTTATTTTAACCCTCCTGCTGTCTTTGTTTTCTGTTAACTACATTTGTCTTCCCAAAATTGACCGTTCCCTTCTAGCAGATTATAAATCCATCCAATCACAACTGACTCGTACAATTGATATAGTAAAGCATGTAAACAAAATCAAGCCCAAGCAAAAAACAAATCTTATTCTCTGTTTCTCTGGGTCCTTTTGAAAAAATGAAAAGCAAAAAAAGATAATTAGAACAATCTTCACATCTATCACATTTCATGCACATGATGGACAGTGTGTTGTGATTTTGGCATGTGCCTTGCAAATAGATGCACTACATTTACATTTAGATGCACTACACAAGGATGGTTCCAGCATCTCTTGGTGCGCATAGTTTGCACCTCTTCCTCTTCCTGGTGGCTCTTGCTTCTGATGCTTGAACATCTCTCACTCTATTGTGTCCTGGTCATCGAAATGCAACACCCAGGACAGTGTAAAGTCTTCAGGAGCATTGTGGCTTGAAAAATTGCAGACTCCTAGTTACTTACAGACTCTTTATGCCATAGGCTGACGGTGGATTCATTGTTGGATCTGTAGACACCGGACAGAATCAAGATACCCACGTAGGCTTGAATGTCCATTCGGTCTACCTCCTCCCAGGCATCTTTGTACACCCATCTCTCCTCCAAGTTGGTCATGTTCATGACTGTTGTTTGGATTTCCTCTGTCAGGAACGGTTCTAAGCAGAACTTAACGTCATCACCCAGGATATGGCATACCTTTACCATTGAGTCTTCTTGATGACATTTCCTGCTGACAGCCGACCTCTCCTCTCAGGTGGGGATGAACACCAGGACAAAGTCCCATTCTTTGACTGGAATGTAACCACAGCAGGAGCATCCTCTACACTGGATTGTTCCCCATCAGTAGTCTCTTCATCTTGATCATGTTCTGTATCATCCTCATCATCTGACACCTCTTCTTCAAAGGCATCTTCAATCTAATTTTCCTCCCCTCTCCCCTCCTCATCAGTGTCATGGTCAAAGAAATAATCTGAAGCCTCAGCCATTGTGCTGCCAGAGAAGTTAATTTAGAGACACGCACACACGCACACACACACACACTCCTCAGTGGATTTCTGTCTTTGTCCTTCCAGATGTTGATGAGTGTTTGGATGAACCAGAGCTCTGTTCCCCCCACGGCGAGTGTCTCAACACAGAGGGATCCTATCTTATACACTAGTTTTATAGTGTACACCTCTATTTTATACACTAATTGTAATCTTACCCATTTGTTTTTAATGACCAGTCATTTCTGACTGGGAAGACCACAGGTGTACACAAGTTCAATAAAACATAAAAAAATTGGGGGGTGGGGGGTGGGGGGGGTTATCTCAAAATTTATTTTGTGTGTTCAGATGCCATGTGTGAACAAAGTCAAGGAACCTTATGACAAACAAATGAAGTTAACTATATAATTTAGTGAGTGAAGTCAATCGATCAGATTTGACCACAAAGACAATAGGAGGGTTAAAGTGTAAAATTAGTTGGATATAATATAGCAAATTCACATTGTACGAGCCACTGCAGTGTGGAATTTTGGAAAAATGTATGTGCTTAGTATTGTTTATTCCTGTGTTATCTTCAGTGGCATGAAGGGGGACCATTCAAACAATGAAAGTGAATAAGGAAGAGGAGGGTAACTCACACCACAGTTCATAATAGTAGCTGCAGCACTGTGTCTCTCCACAGCAGTGACCAGACTCACAGATGTAGCTCTGGTTGTTTACTCCCTGACACACCAACTTGGCCTGTAAACACATGAACATACCACTCTGTCACACACAATAGATAGAGGAAGCTACTGAACCAACAGCAAAACACAGCATTCTGAGACAGCAAAACAACAGCAGAGCTTTTTTCAGTGATTTTCTTGCATCGCATGCACAAACCTCTGAAAGTGACCAACCTGACATTAATGAAACAGAAGCTACAAACTATTTAACACCCTCTTTAAGCATTACACAACAATTATTTTTATTATAAATTTTACCATACACTCACAAAGGGCTTCCTTTGTAATGTGCTTTTGAGCACCGTTCAAGTAAGATGTTGTTAGAAACACAAACAGAGGACAGCTAGGGGACCACAAGAGCATGCAGTATTCACTGACTCTCAAATTCAGCAAATATCAACAATCTTTCTCCAGCATGACCCACCCCACCTTTAATTATCATCAAAAATGCAATAAACATATCATATAGTCCTGCCCTCACCTAAATGATTAACTGATTATCAAAACAGTTGCTGATGAATGTTCTGTGGCTCAATTAATCGATTAATAGACTAAAAAATTCAGCTCTAACCTGAATGTGTCTTCATTTATTATTATTGCTTCTCTTGCTGAAGAAAACAAATTTGTACTCCTCAGCTCAGCTCAGAAACCGCCTGGATGTAACTGAGGAGAGCCTCTAAACCAGATATCACCCTGCCCATACTGCCTCTGACCCCGCTGTAACTATGTAACACCAGGAAGCTCTACAGGAGACGTCATATTGAACTCCCATTTCTACTTGCAACAGCAGTAAAACTCTGCCAGACTGAATGTGCAGATATATGTCTTATTGATACGTAATAAAGCTAACCAACCAGTACGATTAGATTCCAATGCGCGACCTATATCATCACTGTTTCTAGATTTTTTGGTAGTGATTACAGACCTACTTTTACAATCTGATCCATGATCAGCATGGGTTTGCCCAAACTAATGCAAACATAAGCGGCGGATGCTTTCATTTTCACGGTACTGATAACGTCTCGGCTGTTTTTTTTTTTTTTTTTTTCCCATAATGTTACCGGTTTTACAACATATGACTCAAACATGTGACTCGTCAGATTCTGTAACCTGATTGGGATTCATGTGAGCTTTACTGCCAAACATAAATATTAACAGGGTCAGGTGCTGCATTTTGATATTTGTAACTAATGAGTTACGTAACATACATTTTATCCGGCGCTGACCTTCGTGTGTAAAAGATGCCATGTGAAGTGAACAACTTCAATCTATGGCTTCACAACATTTCAACAATCATTTTCAAACATACCTAACGCTTTGTTTGTTGATTCAGGATTGTCAAACAGTAACTTATATGACAGTCATAACTGCGTGGCTCAGGAATCACGTTCGGATATCAGCTAGTCTTCTGTATCATTTTGTGTTAAACAGAAATCAAAACATGTGCTACTGCTCGTCCCTACTAAGGTTACCAAAGTTAGCCTGGTCCAACCTGCTATTTAAACAGCATAGCAACTTTCATACCAGTGTTTTCACGTAGCCTGACTGCTGAGGTCCGTACTAAAACTGGCCTGACGTTACCAGGAAGACAAATAAAAAATCAACCACAAGCTTGTAGCCAGAAACTACAAGACGAAAAACATTATTTGGCCAATCCAAAATCGGCTTAATACGTTTTAAGTAACCCAACCTGCTAGCTACGTTCGTGTAGTTAGCCAACTAGCTGCCAAACTGTTAAAGAACGTCGGGTAAATTAGCTGTTACCTCTGCGACTGTGGCCGCCGTGGCTGAATTTTCTTGTCCAACGTTGACCTTTAGTGATCCCATTCTTAAGAATATTAGAGATTAATATTTCTTTACCACTGGACTGCTAACAGTCGCATTGTTACCAAAACTTCGGCCTCTTTGGCTAACCAAAACAAGACAACCCCAGTCCAGCTAAACTTCAACAATTGTTCCCTCAGAACGCTCTTCCCCTCTGCCATTGGTCCATTCAGGAATGTAGTCGTTTCTCGGACAACGATTGGTTCTTTCTGTTGTCACTCTAAAATGGTGCTCCGCCGACGTGTGCATCATCTGTCACCAGAAAGGTGGACTCAATTTCACCTCAGCGTTCACAGGTGAAAGGTAATCATTTCAAAGGAATACAGTGGGGAGAATGAGTACAACAACGACAACAACAACAACAACAACAACAACAACAACAACAACAACAACAACAACAACTATGAATCAGATTCAAAATGCCTGGATTAAAGACGAGAAGAGCATGCTCACTTGGAGAGAACTCTAATACAACTTAATTCTAGATAGAACAGTTTAGATCAAACTATGTACATGAATCAGGGTGATCACCTGTGCTGCTGTCACAGAAATAATCATCAATAACCAGTCAGAACTTAAATAAGTAACTCACAAACCAAGGATACAAGTGAGATCAAATAAAGTCTGCTCTCGTGGGGACTATGAAAAAATCCAGTTGTTGCAAATTTGGTAAAATTTGTCCTTTTGTAGTCTTACAGTTTTTCTCAGTCGCTTTGATACATTTCTCGAATCATCCTCGACATTGGCAAAAAAGTAAGTGCATTTCTCAAAACAATTTGTACAAATAGCAAAACACCATGGATTACCTGCAGAAGGCAGTTACTTGTTCAAAATCCTTAGTTCATCTCTCAAAAGTAAATATCTGTGTCAATGAATATGTCAGTGCCATCAGAATGACATGTCCTTGTGTCAATGTGTACGGATAAGACAGTCAAATTGCTTTGTCATGTTGTCAATATAACAGTGTACTCTGGAGGGATGTTTTGATGTAAACTTTGGCTGAAAATTTGATGACAATTATTGTAAATTGTAAGTTACGCCTTAGTGTATGTGGGAGATTAATTGCACGAGATTGGACAAGGTTCACATTTACGCCTCTACTGTTTGTACTGTAATTTGTTGACAGACCATGTCATTGTGATATAGAAAGGAAAAGACAGCACTGCATAGCACAAAGAAAGTAACAATAAAACAAAAGTAGAAATGTGAACATAGGACAATCTCCTTAGGGTGACACGGTGGTAACACTGTGGCCTCACAGCTAGAAGGTCCCTGGTCCAAATCCCGCTGTGGGCGTTGGGCGTGTCCTCCACCATGCCTTTGGTGTGCCTGCTGCTCGAGGAAAAAAAGGGGCCTTTCTGTGTGGAGTTTGCATGTTCTCCCCGTGTTCACCTGGGGTATCCTCCATAAAAATACCCCCATTAAAAACATGCAAGAATATCACCACCTGACCAATGGTGACGGTCCCCGGGCGCTGGTTGACTGGCGGCCCACCACTCATGGTCTGCCGTGGAGGAAGGACTGACCATGGATGCGTCAAAAAGCGGGAAAGAATTTCCCAGTTGCATGGCGTGTGCAGTTTCCCCCTCAACTCTGCATGTTGTGTGTAAATTGTGACGAATAAAGGAATTGCACTATGCAGTGCTGTAGGAATTACAGTGTAGTCTTCCTTTACCTCCTGACGTTCCACAAATTTCCCTTCATTAGAGAAAGTTCAGATTCACCTGGGAGCAATTTACCAATTCAGGACAGATTTAGAAAAAAAGTCTAATGGAAATGTATAGAAATATGCTTGACATATTATGACAACTTGTTTAACTATTTTACATGTAAAGACTTATGCAATGAACTAATGCCTAAATGTTGTGGGGGTGAGACTATTCAATAGTGACCCATCATAATACATTTTGATCAACATGACATATAAGCAATTGATAATGTAGGAAACAGCAGAGAATTGTACATAATCATTTGCCTGGATGTACCAAAGCATTTAGAACTTGTTCAGAGGAATGAGAAACTGCTTTTTTGATGTGCACAAGTGACACAATGAAGTGAAGATTGAACAAGTAGTTTTGAGAATTTCAATTCTGATCTGAGAAATGTCCCGAAGCAACTGAGAAAAACTATAATTGATAAGTCAATTTTTCCATCCTAAATATCTCTGGTGTAATTCCAATCCAATCATTCAAGGTAGGCTGAATTGGGCTTAACCATCTCCTTGTAATTGTTTTCTTACTTGCCACCAAGAGTAATTGCAGCATTTTTATCTCCCTTCTATGTTACAAGAGTGTGTGTGTGTGTGTGTGTGTGTGTGTGTGTGTGCGCGCGCGCGCTTTGTAACAGTTAAAATATCTACTACTGTATTCAAAGCCTATAAAAAAGCCTATATACAGTATGTAAAGCTTAATTTGTAATATTTATAATATTATATTTATGAACTGCAATGAGAAAGTGTCAGATACTGCATGCAGCCATATACAATAAAAATATTAATATAGGCCAGTGTTGTGCATGAACGAGTTCATTGAACGATAGCTCATGAACGCGTTCATATTTTGGGCGAACGTGAACTGAACGTACTGTATTACTGCCTGATGAACGTTACTGTGAACTCGTTCATTCTGGTGTCTGTGAACGGCACGCTCTCTCAGTTTAACTTCGTTCAATAGGGTGTCAGATTTCTATAGAGTCTTCCAGGCGAAAACCCGGCTGAAACACACCGTAAACAGGCCTTAATATGTAGCGGGAAAAAACACCAAATCTGGCAACACCAGCCAACGGTACCGCACCGCCGCATGTATCATGCGTCGCATGCGGAACTATGAACTAGTTAATTTTTGGAACAGTGAACTTAGTTCAAAATTTTGAATTATGAACTATGAAATGAACTAGTTCATTTTAAAATTTGTGAACTGAACTTTGAACTAGTTCATGTAGAATGTGAACTTTCCCAACACTGATAGGCTACTTCGCTTGTTCAGCTATATGTGTGTATGTAAGTGGTCTGCAAGACTGTAAGACTTTTTTAATGATCTGAGTGAACTTGATGATTCATGCAAACATCCTGTAATGGCAAACGGGAAAATAATATGTCAGCCTTGTTCACTGTATTCTTATCAAAAGCACCGCGTTTAGTACGAACAAAGTTTTCCAACTGACTTTATATCAGCAGCCAAACTAAGAGCAAGCAGACTGTAAAAAAAAAAACAAAAAACGACCGGAGTGGAGGCAGTGACCGACACGACACGAGCCGTTTTCAGCTCTGTCTTGTCAAATGCACCGCGTTTCTAAACAAGTTCACCAAGTAACTTTAAATATCATACAAACCGAAATAGAGGCGAGCTGAAGGAAACCTAAGGAGTACTGAAGAGAGCAACGTGAGCTAGAGTCAAACCAAGCACAGAGAGATTAGTCAACGGTCTGTGTGTACTACAGTGGGGCACGTCTCTGGCTGCAGACGCGAGTCTGTGTAGGGAGAGGCGGGCGTTGTGTGACTGGCCAATCACAGAGCGTGAAGACAGTCAGTTACCCAATAAGGATTTTTCTTCAGCACGAGCACAGATATTGACGAGTTTCATGCTCGTATTCGTCAAAAATGCTTTATCCGTACCGGATACTCGGCTCAACCCTAGTCGTTAGCAACAGTCGAGCCACATTGTCTCCGGCATGGTATATGAGCACCTTTATACCTCTCCTGAAACGGTCTCTTGAAATATCTAATAATATTCTTCCAACGCTCTCTCCACCTCATGGAGTTGGATGTTGACCACTGGACCAGATGTTTCCCCTTGCCTCCTCAGAAATCCCAATCCCCGATTCCCTGTCCCATTTACCTTTAATGTATAAAGTGTTATTAACATTGGCATGGGAAAGAGCTTTGTATAGGTTTGAAATGGAGTTAGGGGTCATGGCATTTTTCAGGATGTGGTAAAATTCTGATTCGACATCTGAAAGTAGGGTTGCCACCTTTCAGAAATGAAAATAAGGGATGCCCACCACAGCTCCTTGGGGCCATGACCACCACGGGCCGACTCCCGTGGGGTGGAGTGCCCGCAGCAGTGGTATGTTTTATTTGTGCCACTGTTTTTGTTGTTTGTTGTTCTTGTTGTTAATTAATGGGGGATCATTTGCCTCACAATAGTGATACCATCCTTGGTTTTGGGGGTTGGCCTCACTTAGAGGATAAATACTTGAATCTAACACGATTTCATTAGACTAGAGCTGTCCTATCTGGTCTGATGCGCATGAACTGATGAAGCCTGCTCGGATGAGAGGCGAAATGTCTTCCAAGACAAACTGACAAAGTCCAGTTGCGAACGATTGAATGTCCTGAAGCTTACAATGACCTGGATGAATGAGAATATACACAGGCACATATCATGAAACACTTCCCCTCTTTTTCGTCGGTAACGTAATGTGTTAGGATCTGTGAGAATGGAGAGAAAACGCAAAGGAGGTGCAGAGAAACTGCGAGACAAGAATTTGGCTCTTCAAGGCAACGCTGCAAATGCGCAAAAAATGCTGCTATGTTTGCAACAGCAGGGCCTTCATCAGCTCCTGTGGCCGATGACAGTGGTGGTGGTGGCGGCGACATTGAACAGGGACATGCAGTAAAACCTGCGGTAAGCTGGACTGCTTTCAGAACACTTGTAATGAGTAAAGCAACCCAACCCGTTGGTAATCTGACAATGATAAAACGTCAATAACATATTTTTGGCTACTGTTCTATGGCCAGGTTAGTTTGTATTCTAGTTAGTTTGTAATACCTGTATACACAGGTATTTTTTTAAGACATTGTGTATGTAGCCCTCTCCCTCATTCATGTGTCATCATCCCTCTTAAGTTTTCAGTTTCTAAGCTGCTATTTTTATCTTGAAGATTGACCAATAATTAAATCTCTCTCTTTCTCCCTCATACATATACATACACAAAGCTCAAAGTTCATTCAGGAGTTCAGCTACATTCATCCTTTTGGACTGGGTCACTTCACAGTTTATTGAGTACAACTCTTGGAAGAGTTAGCATGTGATCCATCATTTCTCATCTTTATTCTTTCTTTTTTCTTCCTCCCTGAAACACATGAGTACACCCAATAGGATGAATTCTGCTTAAAGATCCATTACTGTGATGGAGTGGTGGAGTATACTTTTTTGTAGAGTTAATAAATTACACTTTTTGGAAATATTTAATGTGTCCACTCTCACTGATTTCCGTTCACTCATTGTATGGCTTAAAGTACGTGGCTTTAAAGAATTGCACAGTTGGTATACACATTCAAGAGACCAAAAAGACCGAGGTGCGCATTATCAAATGTGGTGGGCCAGTCTGGTCCATGAGTACAGTTTCCACAGCCAGTAATAAAACGCAAAGCACAGTGGTATATAGCATCTAATTTCTTGAGGTGCAGATCTTAAGCATTCAAAAATAACAGATCACCATAATCCAGCAAAGGTAAAAAAGTTGTTGAAATCAAATACTCCCTTGTTTTGAGGGAGAAGTTGGATTTATTCCTGAAAAAGAAGCCCAATTTGATTTTCAGCTTGAAGACAAGATTTTCAATGTGTGTTTTGAATGACAGTTTCTGATTGATGATGATACCTAAATACTTGTAAGTTGTAACAGTTTCAATGTCAACTCCTTGCGTGTTTGAAATCTTTGGGAGATTAGATGGCAGTTCTTTGTTATGTGAAAACAACGTACATATAGTTTTCTTAGCATTTAACACCAGTTTAAGATGAATTAAATGTGACTGAACAACATCAAAGGCAGACTGCAGGTATTCCAGAGTTTTAGTTATTGTGGGGGAGGAACAGTAGATGATTGTGTCATCTGCATAGAAATGGAAGGTAGCATTTCATAAATTATCACAAAGATTATTTACATAAACAGAAAACAACAGTGGTCCTAGAATGGAACCTTGAGCCACACCCTTTGATAAGGGGAGGAAGGCAGAGGAAGACCCAGCAAACTGGACACATTGAGTTCTGGTTGACAGGTAGGCTTCAGGGCATTCAATCGTTCGCAACCGGACTTTGTCAGTTTGTCCAAGGCAAACTGACAATGACCTGGATGAATGAGAATATTCACAGGTAGGTTGACAGGTAGTTGGCAAACCAGCCTACAGTCACCTCGGATAAACCAATGTTGCGAAGTCTTTCTAACAATGTGACATGGCCTACTGTGTCAAAGGCTTTTGACAAGTCAATAAAAAGAGCTGCACAGTATTTCCTGCAGTCCAGTGCCTCAATAATATCACTGACAACTTTGGTAGCAGCTGTTATTGTACTGTGCTGTTTTCTAAAACCAGATTGATATGGAGATAGAATACTATTTGTGTCCAGAAATTCTTTAAGTTGTTCACTGACCAGCTTTTCAAGAACTTTGGCTAAAATACATAACTTAGAGATTGGCCTGTAGTTATTGAAAACTGTGGGGTCTCCCCCTTTCAATAAAGGGAGAACATGGGCAGATTTCCAGATGATGAGAATGACATTCTGGGACAGTGTAAGATTAAAAATAAACGTTAGAGGTTCTGCTAAAAAGTCTGCTGTGAGCTTAATGAAATAGGGTTCAAGCATGTCAGGACCAGCTGATTTGTTAGGATCCAGTTGCTTTAGAGCTCTATGAACATCTATCATCTTAAAAACAGTGAAATTAAAAGACTGAACTGCAGAGCTGGTTTGGGTCAGTGGAAGGTGAGCTCCATAATCTTAACACTGTGTTGAGTTTGCATGTGAAGATTCAAATAAAGAACCAGATAAAATGAAATGCTCATTAAAACAGTTTAAAATATCAGATTTATCAGTTAGAACACTGGAATCTTCTTTCATGCAGGCTGGCAAATCATTTGTGGGTATAGTCCATATGAAGATTTTATTACTTTCCAGAATTTCTTAGGGTCATTTAAATTGGTAGTTGTTTTGTTTAAGTAAAAGTCAGATTTAGCCTTTCTAACAGCGGAAGTAAAATGATTTTGGGGCTGCCTAAAAATCAGCCAGTCAGCCTCAGTTTTAGACTGTCTTGCTTTGACCCAGGCGAGGTCCCTTTCCTTTAGCAAGGCAGACAATTCGGAAGTAAACCATGGATTGTTTCGGCCTTTAACCCTAAACTTCTGAAAGGGGGCATGTTTATTTATGATTTTTATAAAAGCATCATAAAAACATTTCCATGCAGGTTCTATGCCGTTTATAAGAGATATTCTGCTCCAGTTGAAGTCCCAAAGGTCATGAAGAAAGGCTTTCTCATAGAAATGCTTAAAATCTCTCTTAAAAATAAGCCAAGGTCTTGATTTAGGGAGCTTTGCTTGTCTGATTGTGGCAATGACACAATGGTCACTAATATCGTTGGCAAATATACCAAAAGCAGAGTATTTATGAGGAGCATTTGTCAAAAATAAATCAAGAAGAGAGGATTTCTCCGGGTATTTGGTATTTGGACGGGTCGAACCATTGTGTGGGGTTAAATGTGTCACACGTAGATTTAAAACTATCAGAGACAGGAGACAACCAGTCCCAGTTAAAATCCCCAGTCAGTAAAATCTCATTAAAATCAATGGATGATAATTGTTTACTCAGAGATGATAAAGCCTCGCTGCTTGCAGAGGGGGGTCTATAACAACCTACAATGGTAATAAAATGGACAGAATGTGGTTTGGCCTCTTTTTTTTTAATGAAAAATGATCATTTTTAAAAACTCCAGCCAAAGTGGAGATTTCTGAAAACGCTGGTTATGTGTTGCCGTGTAAACTGGGTTAAACAGCATTTTAGGTTCCGAAACGTCACAACATGCAAACAACAAATACTTAACGTCATGTGAGCGACCTATGTTTACATTTGCGCCCATAGGTTTGGCATAGTTATGATGGCGCTCGACAGTGTATTTATCCGGGTTCATGTAAACAACAACATTTTTGAAAATGATGTTGTGTGCACGATGTTATTTTTGAAAACGGTGGGGTGTATTCATTTTCAAGAATACCCTGCTATGTGTAAACGTAGCCTAAGGCTACGAGAGTGTAAACATAGGTCGCTCACATGACGTTAAGTATTTTCAGTTGCATGTTGTGACGTTTCAGAACCTAAAATGCCGTTTAACCCTGTTTACACGCTAACACATTACCGGCGTTTTCAGAAATCTCCACTTTGGCCAGAGTTTTTAAAAATCATTTTTTGTGACAAAAACTCATGAAAACATATGCATTTTCCCTAAGTGTAAACGTAGGCTAGGTCTTTGTAGGTGGATGGATGATAGCATGGGATGCAGCCGGTGGTGCTCTGCTCCAGCTCCACCTGTCTCCACTCAGACAATTACACAGGCAGAGAGGGAGAAAAAGAGACAGGCAGGAGCACAGGAGACACAGAAAATGGAAAAACACAAGGAAACAACTGGGACACAGCCACAGCCATAGCTGTGACAGAAAGGCTTTACAATTTGACTACAATTCAGGGTCTCTCTGCAAAATAGGGCCACTATCCTTTTGGTTTGTATCATGCTTTTTTTTCTTAACACAGAACTTTTCATTTTTACACTTCTTCCAACAGCATTTAATTTTCTTTGTGAATGATGTATAATGAATCTGGGAGCCACAAGCTCTGATTCATTGGTCTCAGAATGTAGTTTTTTGTACTGCACCTCTAGTGTACACCCTGCACAAATTGGGCAGTTTGATAGCCCCATACATTAGATTGAGAGAGAGATTTTATTTGCAGTAATGTGAAATTATTTTTCCAAATGTCAGGTTAAGTTTCACTCTCTTCCTTTTTTACTTCCATCTTTGTTGATTCTCCTCTCCTCGGGGCCAGCCCTTTGAACCTTTCAGCCCAGTTTAAGGGAACAAAAGCAAACAAATCACATTGTCCTTTCAGGAATTTTGGCTTGTTCGCTGCCTTTCATGACCTCTTCTTTAGGCACCTCTTTGCCTCTCCTCATTGAGGTCCCCAAGAAGTCAATGGTTCCTTACATCCCAGTTTGACAAGTCAGGAGAATACACACTAATCCCCTTAATCTGGCCTTTCTCCCGCACGCAGCCACAGGGAGAGAGGGACCACAGAGAGTAATCCTGTCTGAGAAACAATAGGATTAAGGGCCCAACCCATGAGTGACAATCAGGTATCCACTGACTGACCTGCAAAGCAGGAGCCCTGGCCACTGTGTGTGACTCAATGTGACTTTATTTTTGTTTGGCGGGCCTGAGAGGGATGGGGGTGAGGCAGGGGAGGGACGGGTGGGTTGTGACAGGAGGAAGGACATTTCTTTGAGGGGCTGCTGGAGGTCTGACAGGCCTGTGGTCCCCTAAGCACCAGGGACCCAGGAATGAGTGACAGGTGAGGTGTAAGGGCTGGGGTTTGGTATAGGAGGCTGAAAAATGTGTATGTGGGGGTATGGGCTTGGGGGTAGCACAGATACATCTGATTTCATTTCAGATTTCTCTAGGGATATTTTAAGGGAAATAAGTATACTATCTTTTTGTATAATTGACATGAGAGAAATTCCCATAATAAAAGCATGTACATAGTGTTCAGTCATTTTGATACAAAATATAATTTCAGAAGCAAACTAAATATTTCAGATGTGAAAATGTACATTTCATATGTGCACTTTCAAATAATATGATACCGCAATGAAAAAATAATCAGGAACTGGAAATAGAGACAATGGTTTGTGATACAACCCATACAGAAATAACATAGGTATAATCTCAAGGTTACTGAGTGTGTTCATGTCTATCCCTTTCAACAGCTAACCCTCTACTGCTGTGATCAAGATCTTCAAGATCTCAAGAACTTCACATTCTAAACACCAGGTGGCCCCATTGGCACAAATATGTCTTCAGCAGGACTCTCACAGTCAGAGGGCCCCCTGTAACCGAGCTCCTCAGGTCAGAGAAAAGACAGACTGCTCATTGCACCAACACTTTGAACACAATTATCTGTCCAGAAACCCCACAAACCTCTAGCAGTGAGGTGCTTCTGATATCCAATCCTCTGTCTGTGCCCCCACTGCAGCTTGGAGACAGGCCTCAGATCTGTAGGAAACAAGCTTCACATCCAGTGAAAAGAGAAGCTGTCCGCTCCATTCAGCTCCAGTGAACTTGGCCAAAGAAAACAGCAATCGATTCTTCACATCTCCTCATGTTACGGTGATGGTTTTGTTAAGTGCTGGGGTAAATTACAGGTTATCCATTGTGTGAAAGGGAATGAGTCACAGGACGGTGGATTTCCATGTGTGACAGGTGCCTGCAGTGGTTACTCTGTTTGTTTAAGATATCTGGAAAAGCCTTCTGAGCTGATATTGTGGCTCTGAAGGCTCATCCCCACAGGTGAGGGTTAACCAAGTGGTGACCAAAGTAGTATTGAGGGACTCTCAAGTGTCCCTGACAGTGACCCTTCTGAATGCTTTTTAGATTTTTGGCTGGATGGAAGAGCATAGAGAAAAAAACTGAGTAAAATCTTGTTTAGCAATAGTTCAACATTTTGGGAAATATTCTTATTTGTTTTCTTTTCAAGAGTGAGATGGTAAGATGGATATCAATCTCATATCTGTGTGTACTAAGTACAAGTATGGGGCTAGTGTGCAGAGATGTAGTTAGCCTACCTTAGCATTAAGACTGGAAACAGCTTGCCTGGCTCTATCCAGTGTTCAAATATACACCTACTATCACTCCAAAAGCCCACTGATTAACATGTAAAATAAAAACAAGTCTTTGCTTGTATCTGACAAACCACACCATGAAGGAGACACTGCACAGAGATGCATTGAAGAACACTGTGTTCAAGATTGAGCTTTAAAAGTGTTGGTAAGTGTATTTTATAACTTTGGACAGACTAGCTGTTTCCACCTGCTTGCAGTCCATGCCAAGCTAGGCCAACCACATCCAGCTCTGTACTTAACACAAAGACAGAAATTGATTTTAATCATTCTACAGTACAGATAGTCCATTAATGCTACAAAGCAAAAACAAATATATTATTTATGGTGGAGTGTGGAGGATAAATTGAGGAATCTCACATCCTAAGGAAACAAGTTCTTCTGTAGTCTGGCAGTAGAGCAGTGGATGTTCCTATATTGCTTGCCAGATAATAGCAGGGTGAACAGGCTGTGGCTGGGATGGGTATTGTCTTTTCCCCTGGGGGACTTCTGGTATTGAGCACTGTGGTGGTGGAGGTGTGACCACCAATCTGAACTGTCTGGTGTATGTTAGTGAGAATGTCCAGTGTCCAGTTGCAGGGTGTGATGCTGAGCTGAAATCAGCAAACAGCATTCTGATGTAGCTGTTGTTATTTTCAAGGTGTATGAAAACTGTGGAGGGTAGTGGAGATGGCATCTTCAGCGAAACTGTTGGCTCTGAATGCAAACTGCTCAGGGGCAAGTGGTCTGGGAGCTGACAAATATAGGCAGGGAATCTTGTGTGGACAGCCTGGGGGTTGGACAGGGACAGAGCAGGAGACCTCAGTTGTATGGCCTGGCAGCTAGACAGGAGCAGAGCAGGACACCTCAGATGGATGACCTAGAGGCAGGGCAGAGGCCGAGCAGAAGACCTGAGGTGGATGACCTGAGGTTAAGACAAATGGGTGGAGCAGGACGGAGGGGTGATTGGTGACAGGGCTGAAGGACAGAGTACCTCTGGATGACAATCAAGAGGTAGGGGTGAAAGGTGGAGTGGTGCTGGACAGTGACCTGAATACTGGTGACTTAGGTGGAGCAGCTCTGCAGAATGTCCAATAGGATGTCAATGTGGGAAGGACTGCTCTGGAGGCTGGTTAGGTAGGCAGCCACATTAAAGCTGGAAGTCAGGACTAGAGTCCTGTAGCTGGAGTGTGGGACCAGAGATTGGTGGCTGGAGATCTGAACAAGGCTGGTGGTGGGGTGGCAAGAGAGCTGAACAGGAGGCTGGAGACACGGCTGCAGGACTGGAGGTCAGTGGCTGGGAGACTGGAAAGTGAGCTGATGGAGCCAGGGAAACAGGGGAATGCTGAAACACAGCCACAGGAGACGGCGACTGAGACTGTGACCATATAATGGAATAATTGTATAATTCATACCTGATCAATGTCATGAAGACCATTTATTCTTTTATTTACGTGTGCTTATGAAAATATATGTTTGTTTCATACTTGTATTTTAGGATAATGGGTGGCTCGCATTAAAATGAAGCAGGTCAAAGGTTAGGTAATGTAATCGACAATGTTCCAAGACAAAATAAAATAATGAAAACAGTTCTGGGAAAGAAGAAAAACTAAAGAGACACGGAGCAGTTGCGGGCACATCTGTCTTTAAAACAAAGACTTTTGGATGAACACTGGCATTTTTCAAAGGGCCAGTGCTCGACAGCAGCTTTGTGTCTCATGATGAAGCACCTTCTGAAATGGATGATGTCACCCAAGACATGGGTATCAGGGACAAGAGGGCAAAGCAGGAGCCTTTTTTTTCTCCTGTGCTCCCAAACCCTGAGTGACAGAGGAGGAAAGACATGTACAGACAAGAAAACACATTGCTCATTACCA
Source organism: Chaetodon trifascialis (assembly GCF_039877785.1). NCBI lineage: Eukaryota > Metazoa > Chordata > Actinopteri > Chaetodontiformes > Chaetodontidae > Chaetodon > Chaetodon trifascialis. The sequence goes on from NC_092068.1 coordinate 2,431,440, forward strand.
GACTGATTTATCCACTGGCTGATACTGGACCCAAACATCAATCATCAGCCAGTCACTCTCATCCACTTCCAACTACAATTGAATTGAACATACTTATTTTAAGTGATATCATTGGTTTTCTAGAAAACTATTTTGATTTTGAAAACAAAAAGCGAATCCTTTGTTTCCTATACATAGCAGAAGGTTTTAGTGTCCAATGTAAGTGAAAAGACTTTTTGAAGTGTCCACTTATAAAAGAATGAAATACCTTGAATGTGTGGTCAGTGTGTGTGTGTGTGTGTGTGTGTGGGGGGGTGGGGGGGGGGGGGGTGGTGTCATTCCAGTTGATTTTGTGACAGAAATGCATTGTGTGTTTGGATGAGCAGCTACATTCATCTTGTGAGGAGACCCTGGAACTCCGAAAAGACTAATGCGATCAAACAAGGTAAATCCTCACCATGTGCTAATGTCCATCAATATCAAGCTTTTATTTTCAACTTTTGAACTTTAAAACAAGACAGTTTAAATCATGATCTTAATTCCATCAAGTAGTAATATATTGCTGTCATATCACAGTCCTGCTAAGTCCTGCAACTTGGAATTTTTGTTGACTGATCTGCTCGTAAAATTTGCTAACAGGAGCAGATGAAAATAGAAAGAAATCTTCTCTCTGACCTATAAGGTGGATGAAACAATACCAGGTGGGTTTCAAGTGACAAAAATGTAAGCTATATGAAGGGGATTTCTCTTTTAACCACTATTATTGCTGTATGTGATGGAGTTGGTAGTTCTGATACTCACATCTTTACCTGTTTGCAGGCTTCTTCAGTCCAGTAAGTTCAGTCAGCTGTTAAATACTAGCATAACCAGGGCACATAGATTCTTTGTAGAGCTATATTTTGTAGAAGATCAGAAAGTCTGTTTGGGAAATACATGCTAAAAAAAAAATTACATTGTTTTGTATGAATTTTGTTAATTTGGGGAACAATTGCATATGTTCAATGAGATGTCTGCATTTATCTCAGTATATTATATAATCAATTAGGCTGATTTGAAGGGCAGGAATCAGTCTCAGCTGGCTTACAGAGACAGAAACATTAAAATAATTGCAGAACTGTTGAAACTATTTTTTTGCAAATAAGCTTTATTCTTTTCCATATTTTTTACTAACAGTTTTTGCACAAATCTGGACTCATTTTAATAGAGTCAAAGTAGAAACCAGTGACACTGATGTACTGTAACTTCTGGCAGGGACACTAGAAGTCACTAGAAGGTGTGCTGAGAGAAGGTCAGTCTACAAGATGACATCATAGTAAAGTGCATTTGTGATTTTTACATTAATATGAATATACAAGATCATATCCTATTGTTATCAACAACATTTATATATAGTACATATACTGCAACAGACAGCAAGCTTGAACACAACATACTGTATGTTAAAGCAGCCACATTAACAATGCAGTCAATGGAAGCAATGCATGAGGACTGCCAGGGAGTGAAGAGAGAAAGACTAGAATGTATAGCGAGGATCTGTCGATGTGTATTCAACCCAGTGGTGTACTGCAAAATAAGTGGGTATACACTGTGTACCTGAGTATACTCACTTACAAATCCCCTCTGATGCACACCATTCAGTAGTGTGCTACAATTATTTTTTCCTGGCATGGCAAAGGCATGACCCACCTTACTCTTCCTCTGATTGGCTACTACTACACGTTGTTGCCTTTGCTGGTTGGCTGGGTAAGAATATCAGTGTAAGCCAACCAGGGTAAGTATTACCTGGGTAATACATTGCCAATGCCATCCTGGGACAATAAATGTCAACTGTAGTCTATCTGCTTGCCCCGTTGGGTCACAAAGTCAATAATTAAATTAATGACGGAAAGAAGGAAATTCATACAGCAAACAAATATAGATCAATATAAATGCAGTCCATTTTAGACTGGTGACAATGGAATTACACTCTCTTACTGCACTACAACTTAACACAGCACTGCAAACCATGCAGGAATTACATGAAACATCATGAAAAGGTCCACAGATGTGTCAGCTGAGAAGTCTTTCTCAAGCAGATGTTTCCATGGGACACATTTTAAAATGAGAACCCTATAAAAGGGTCTTAGATATTTACTGATGGCTGATAGCATGATGTAATGCTAGAAGACTGAGGCTAAAACTACATGCATAAACTTTGCATCCTCACCAGTTGTTGATAGAAGAGAGCAGCATTGTTTGTGTATTTCAGTGTTGAGCCGCTTCATCCAATATTATGACATAAAAAAATACAATTTAGAAATAATCAAATGTTGGCTATTTCAAATGTTATTTGTTGTAACATCCCTTGAATTGTTTAGATGCACACTTGAGCAAGCAATATAGAGGTTAGATTTAGGCTATGCATTATAGTTCACATTTTCAAACAGTGTGCTTCACTTTTACAAGAGACAAAGATTTGAGGATATGGAGAATTAGCCATGAGTTTAGCAAATGCAATGGTATCATTACATCATGACATTCTGATATAAATGCATCTTAGCTTACAGACTGCCATATCCACAAGCAGTGGATGCGTCGGTCCTGACCAGGTATTATTCTAATTTAACCTGTAACTCCACAAAATAACATACGGCTAATAGCGTGCCCATTGCCTTTAGATGTAGTGCATCTTTACTACTGTAGGTAGTAAGTGTTAGGCTTTTCCCCCAGTAAATTTGTTAGGACCCAAAGATGCAGACCACAGACAGAGATACAAGAAAAAATACAAGTTATTTTAAACACAATAGGTGCAATGAAAAATGAACTCAGAAGGACTGGGAGAGAATAAACAGAAGGCACATGAAGGCTGACAAAGCAGGTTTGAGGCAAGGCACGCGCTGAAGCAGCAGGTAGACACAGAAGTACAAGAGCACACTATGAGTGGCAGTACAAAAGCAGTTAGCATTAGCAAACTCACGAGAAGAGGAGATAGTATAGCGTAGTACTCACAATGAGATGATAAAGACACCACCAGAGATTCAGGACAATCCAGCAACAGGTAGGAGAGAGCGCTCTCCATTTATACTATGCCTAATCAGGATCATGCGCGTCAGGTGAACACCTGAGGAGGCAGAGCTGACTGGGTGTAGGTGAACACCCAGCTAGACCGACAGGGGAGAACAGACAGGCAATAATAATACTGAGGAAAAGAAAAGGAGACACAATGGGGGAAAAACAGGTCTGTAGGATCGTAACAGTAAGCCTGTTAACCAGACATGTAGTATGCAGCTTACATTAGGGCAGACAAAGACAAAGTTTAATCCATTCCTTACGTTTGGTCTTGCACTTTAGGTTTTTGAAAAACTACAAAAAAACCCACCCTCCAAAATCGTTCATCGAGGCTCATGCAGACTGCATCAACACATAGAGAAACACAAAGCTTGACCTGCCACTGCCAAGTTACTCAGCCAAGACTATGATTGGATAGTTGCTGTTTGCAGGAGGGAATTAGCGAAGGGTCAGTTGCGGCACTGTTCCAGAAAACTTTAAGCCATGCTCCTGTATCCCTGCTACCACTACCTCTGCCCTAACACATACAGGAGCCTCACCCCACAACATGCTACCTATCATTGCTGCCAGCAGCCATGAACAGCATGTAAACGGTACTAGTACATGTGTGTGTGCGTGAAGTGCAAAACACAGAAAACTCAGCTGGGAACAGCCCTATAGCATTCAGCAAGCTTTATAAAATAGGCAAGGCAAGGCAAGGCAAGGCAAGGCAAATTTATTTGTATAGCACAATTCATACACTAGGCAATTCAAAGTGCTTTACAGAAGCATAAAAATACATTAAAATCACACATTTCAAAGAAAGAAAGAAAGAGAGTAGAAGAGAATATAAAAATAAAAATAAAATACAATTAAAGGAAAATTAAAAACAGAAGCCAGTAAAAGACAATAATTTAGCTTTTAGAATGATTAAAACATTGAGCAAATACATTTGCTTTAAGTAAAAGCTGTAGCAAATAATAATGTTTTCAACCGTGATTTAAATGAGCTGACACTTGGTGCAGACCTCAGGTGTGCAGGGAGAATGTTCCACAGGTGAGGAGCATAATAACTGAAAGCTGCTTCACTTTGTTTGGTTCTGCTTCTGGGAACACACAATAGACCTGTCCCTGATGACCTGAGGGGTCTGGATACCGCATATGGAGTTAATAAATCTAGAATATATTTTGGTCCTAGACCATTTAATGCTTTGTAGACCAACAGTAAGATTTTAAAGTTTATTCTTTGACTCACAGGAAGCCAATGATCTGAGGACTGGTGTGATATGGTCCATTTTTCTGGTGTTTGTAAGGACTCGTGCAGCAGCATTTTGAATCAGCTGTAGTTGCCTAATTGATTTTTTGTTTAGGCCAGTAAAGACTCCATTGCAATAGTCCAACCTACTGAAAATGAATGCATGAACCAGTTTTTCCATGTCTTCTTTGGACAGACATCCCTTGATTCTGGTTATATTTTTCAAGTGGTAGTAGGCTGATTTGGTAATCAGCTTTAAATGGTTGTTAAAATTCAGGTCCAAATCAATAGTTACACCAAGATTTTTGGCTTTATCTGTTGTTGTCAGTGACATGGAGTTCAGTTGAGCACTGATCTTTGACCTTTCATTTTTGGGACCAAAAACAATCACTTCTGTTTTATCTGCATTAAGCTGAAGAAAATTCTGGCACATCCACTCATTGATTTGATGAATACACTCACTCAGTGAAAGTAAGGGACTGTACTCATGTGATGACACAGAAATATAAAGTTGTGTATCATCTGCGTAAGTATGATAAGAAATATTATGATGCTCCATAATCTGAGCTGGGGGCAACATGTAAATATTGAAAAGAAGTGGTCCGAGAATAGCGCTCACTCTTTTCCTTTCAATCTTGTACAGTCACTCACAGCTCCATCCACACTGCACAGGGGCAGACACCCTCTAAAACCCTCTAAAACCCAATGTGTCCACTCAGGATAGAAACCTGCTGCAAGTCTGCATCAGAAAGAATGTAATAATGGACTAATACATATGATAATATCCTCTTTTCCACCACAAATACTTACCTATATCCTAAGAAAGTATAAAGCATTAAATAAGTTTATAACTTTTTAATAAACTGATGGTTTTTTTAATGCCTGGGTGTTGCAATCCCTCAGCGCCCCTACTTCTGAAGTTGGTGGCTTCTGGCCTCCAGTGGCAGCAGTGCTGCTGCTGAGCAGAAAATAGAGCCAAAGTCCTGACATCATGTCCAGGGAAGCAGCAAAGCCAAATTTTTAGCAGGCTTGCTGTAGTCTCTGCTTGTGATGAATGACATTTCCAACAGTAGTGGTACCTAAAAGACTGTGGGCTAAAGGACTGTGCGCTTGTTTACCTCATAGGCAGCGAAGCTGAAAAGAAATTCGGCTCCTCTGAGTTTGAAGACAAGAACATAAAAAGACTACAATGCTGCTTTGAATGAAATTCGATGACTACTTTGATGCAAAAAGAAACCTAATACATGAAAGGGCATGAAAGCAGAAGCACACAAAAGGGATTCTGTATAAGCTAATGGAGAGATGTGAGTTTGATGGAAAAAAAGGATGAACACATCCGTGATTGATTGGCTATGGGTATCAGAGATAAGGGGTTGTCTCACAAGTTCCAGCTCACTGCAGACTTGACACTTGCACAAGTTATCCAGCATTTGAGGCACTCTGAGGATGTTGCAAACCATATTAGTCTCCAGTCTGGCCCACCAGAGTTGCTGGTGGCAAATATTAATGCTGGGAGACAGTGAATGGAGTGACACAGGGAAGGAAACATGCACATGCACATGCACAAGCACAAAGAAATATCCAGAATGCGTGGAACACACCACTATGATAAAATGCCCTGCTTTTAAGAGTACATGTAAAAAGTGCAACAAGTGAGGCCATGGGACATGAGTGTGTTGTTCCAAAATACTTGATGACGTCACAGCGAGTATGGGACAGTTTCAATTTCCAGCACTAGTCATTGAGGCAGCAAGCCCAGACAAACTAATTGTTACTTTCAACATTGCAAATGCCTTTAAGGTAGATACAGGGCCAATCATAAGTGAAAAGACATATCTGACATTCCCTAAAGCCTATGGAGTGGGTCCTGTAGACAGATCCTGTCCATTTTCGGCCAGGGGGCAAACTCAGACCCATAGACTGGTTCAGAGATAATACTGTCTACAGAAGCAAAGAATACACATTACATGCATATGTGATTAAAGGAAGTAGCAGCAGTTTGATCAGTCACCTAGATCCAGTTAAAATTGGTCTAGTGAAGAGAGTGGCCAGCACTGTGTTCAGAGCCTGCTAAAGACTGAACCTGTTAAAGTCATTCTCAAGGAAGGTGCTCCGTCATATGCAGTGTACACTGCTTGATGTATATCACTGCCAGTTATACCTCTAGTAAAGAAGGAGCTGCACCGTTTGGATGAAGAGGACATTGTTGAAAAGGTGACACAGCCCACAGAGTGGAGTGCCGCTATGGTCCTGGTCCTAAAGCCTATTAGAAAAAAGGTCCAGTGCTGTGCAGACCTAAGGAAAATAAATTGTACAGTGAAATGGGAAAAGTTTGTGCTACTCACAATAGAGGAAATCATGCCACAGCTCTCAGGATCCCACGTGTTCATGTCATTAGATGCCACCAGTGGCATGCTAAAGGTCTGTCTTAGCATCTGCACCTGCACTGTCCTTCCATGATGCTGCCAGGCCCACTGTGTGTGGTGTCAGCTGACACTAACAACGGAATTGGAGGCATCCTGCTGCAGGACACCTCCAATTCACAGCATGGTGATGACTGGAAACCTGTGACTTACTGCTCCAGGAGACTCAGACATGCAGAGACCAGGTATACTCAGATAGAGAAAGAATGCTTGGTTAGTGTTTGGAGATGTGAACGCTTTGAGAAAAATGTCCTGATAAGGTGCCAGAGACTGCTAATGAGACATCTGCCTTAATACAGAAGATGTGTATGCACCAGGAAAGACTTAAGCCGTAGCCGACACTCTCTGCAAGGGCCCAGTGCAGTGTTTTGGGGACGATGCCAACTGTATGACATTTCAGACCACAGGAAAAGTAGGTGTTGATCTGTATGAGTACAGGAGGCAATACTGTCTGGTAGTCTCTCACTAATACTCTACTCAGATACTTTGAGATCCTACAACTAACCATGCCAACCAGTAACCAGATCATACAAAAGCTAACATCTATCTTCCAGAAGGTATTCCAGAAGTGCTGGTAAATGATAACAGACTTTAGCTAGTTTCACAATTCATGCAGTACAGGAGGAATAATTGTATTCATGTAACATCTAATCCGCATTATGCCCATAGTAATGGACAGGCCAAGATGGCCGTACATGTAGCAAAAGGGGTTCTTTGGCAGGAAGATCCCCTCCTGGCTCGATGATATACAAGGCCATTCCTTCTTCCTCTCTCTGGGTCAGTTCTGCAGAGCTGCTGATTGTCTGAGTGTCCATCCTCTCAGTTAGATGTACATGTGTCTTAGCCACTCATATCTAACCAGTACACATTTTTATTGTCAGTGTTCTGTACTGTATCAAATTTTCTAAAACTAGTCAGTGACTGTAGTACGACCCAGGCCATACCACTGCTGTTAATGCTGCCATGACACTAATACTATTCCTACAAGCTTTATTAGACAACGGACAGCAGGAGTGGGGCCATTGTTATTCATTGAAAAATCTTCTCTAAAATTACTAACCACTGATTGTGTTTAATAAAATCCTCCACCCAGAAAACATGGTGTGTGGGGTGTTGTTGTGGAGACTGCTCCCATCCCCAGCCTCTATGATTAATTCAACTGTCAGGTGTCCCTGGGGGTCACATCTCCTGCATGGGTGGGCAATGTCTGTACGCACTGTGGCCACTCCTCTTAAGTGGCCCTGGCATATTAGCTAATGGACAGCATATGATCTAATAAATGCCATTAATGGCCAGTAGGGAAGGTCACTGCCCAGACTCACAGTGGACACCCTGGGACACATGTGGCTGGTAGCACAAAAGCACAAACTCATACAAAGCCTTATTATGCCATAGTTTTACTGTACATCTCCACTGCTTAAGCACTAACACTTAGTCACCTTCACTGTGAATGCATTCATTACAAACCAACTGAAAGAGTAATTCTAGTTTCTTAAAATTCAGTATTATTTTTGAAGGTAAATGAAGGTCAAAAATATACAGGACTATTATTATTACATAAGTATATGTAATAATCGTAGTGGATAACATAAGTATATGAAAAATTAGTTTGCAAAGGTATAACAGTCCAGCAGATGGCAGTAATGGAGCACGTATGGATGCCAACCACCAAAAAACCCAAAAGAAAAGTGCGGCAACTGTCATTGGTCATCAGTACACACTTGTTGTCTACATTAATTTCTTGTCAATATATTTGACCCGATGAAATTCCTACAAGAAAATGTCAAAGTGAACCCGATCAGAAGAAAGACTTTTCTCTGAAAAGAGGTGCCAAGGTTTGAAGCTAGGGATGAGCGCACCGAAATGCGGAGCAAGATGTTGTTCACATTCACATCTAACAGACAAACGACTTTGCAGTGTCCTCTGAGTATGAGTTGGTCGAAGTAGTAAATACAAGCAGTCCAGATTGTCACTCCAACATCAACAAGGTGGTGAAATTGTCTCTTACGCTGCCTTTGAGCAGTGCAGCATGTGAAAGGGGATTCTCACATCTCAACATATTCAAAACCATGAACAGATCTCATCTGTTACATACTTGTCTCTCAGCCCTGATGCACATTCACCTGTTCAAGATGACCACAGAGACATTTGACCCACAGCCAGAGGTTTACCTGTGGATGGAGAGAGACAGCTGATCTGAGATTTTCATGCAGGAAGCTGAAGAAGAGGACAGAGAGGGAAGCACGAAGGACAGTGAGGAAGTCAGCGTTTATTAAGACCACACGATGTATGAGGTACATACCAAACACCAGCTTACCACCTGATTTGATACCATCATGTTACTTCTGTGATGATTTGATATGTACCGTGATTCTTGTGTATTGCAATTCTTTGTGATTTGATATTTTGATTTATTGCAATTTTTGTTTTGTTTTTTTAACACTAAATCATTTGAAAAAGTTGAATCACACACATGCACAGACTGCACATCATGAGACAGTTCCAAAAACAATGCAAATCACATGTAGGTCAGTCTTTCTGAGATTCATTTCAGCAGCATCATTGTTATGCTACATATAAACATGGTAATTAAAACAGTTTTTGAAGCAAAATGCTACATTAAGCTGTTCCAGCTCCTCAAGCTGGCTTCCCAATAAATAAGATGCCAAACTGAATAGAGCCCCCAAAAACTGGATACAGCACAAATGTGAGCCTTTAAATTAATGTCTTTCACATATGAAACTGAACTTGAAGACTGTCCTTTCAAAACCCTGGACTTGACTGAATATACATAATATGTATATTTAGCATATTATGCTAAATAAAATCTACAATAGTATGAATAATAATAAATACTGTTTGAAGTAAAGTGTTGCGTTTAGCTGTCCCTGCACACTGTGTCACAACTGAACTAGGACTTGAACCCGAATGCACGACTCCAGAGACAAAGTACACATAAACAATCTTTAATGACAAAGTATCAACAGAAAATCACTCTACAGAGGAAAAATCATTAACTACACAAAATAAAGGAATCACTCACGAAGAGGAGAAAAACAGCAACAAAAAACACTCTGACGAGGAAAGCAACTCAGGTTATGGAATAAGGTAAGACAAAGTATCAAAGTAACTAAAGGCAAGACTAAGACAATGGCAAGACAAAGTATCAAAAGAATACAAAACCTGACAAGAAACGTGGCATGGACTGGCTTAGCAAGGCAAGATGAACTGGCACAGGACAAAGGGAAACACAGACAATATATATCCACACACACACACACACACACACACACACACACACACACACACACACACACACACACACACACACACACACACACACACACCAGGTAAAGGGGCAAGTTACCTGAAACGAGAGGAGAGTGGGATGTCAAAATAAAAGCCACGAGGCAACATAGACACAAGACAAAACTAAACATAACTTAACATAACTTTCTAGACATGACACTCTGTATGTGTCTTTTCCTAGCTATCTGCTATGCTGCTTTATCTGCTCCCCTCTCTTGACACACAATGTCTCCACCTAGTGGTGGCTGTATTTTTGAACCCACTGGGAGAAGCAGATTGAGTTAGCAATGTAAAGTTTCAGCTATTATATGCCTGTAAGTATGAGCACACATGTAATTTTCTCATTTTATGTCAAGCATGTGACGTAAAAACGTTTATTTGTTAAAATTATATTATCATGGGTGGCATGGTGGAGCAGCAGGTAGTGTGCGTGCCTCACAGCAAGAAGGTCGTGGGTTCGATCGCCGGGTCGGACGGGGCCTTTCTGTGTGAAGTTTGCAGGTTCTTCCCATGCATGCGTGGGTTCTCTCCGGGCACTCCGGCTTAACATAAGGTTAGTTGGTGAAATTGTCCTTAGATATGAATGGTTGTCTGTCTTGTGTGCCCTGCGATCGACTGGCGACCGGTCCAGGGTGTACCCTGCCTCTTGCCCATTGACAGCTGGGATAGGCTCCAGCTCCGTTAGAGGTAGCTCCAAGCTAACAGACATACATAACGCTAGTTATTAATACACATTGGATTCATTCAGGCAGGGGCTGATCCAGAGAAATATTCATTGAGTGGCAAGAGGGTGGTATGGAGACTTTAAGTGGTGGCAATGTACAACTTTGGAAAAATAAGAGACCACTGCAAATTTTTGACTATGCCAAAAGAGTTGAAAAGAAAAGTTTTGAGTGAGGAAAATAAGGGTTCAATTCTGGCTTTACTGGCAGAGGGATACGGTGAGCGTCAGGTTGATAGGGTCACGCAGCAGACATTGGGGACAACAAAGCTACAGACTGGCAGGGGGCACAAACGACTCTCCACTGGGATGACCATCAACTCATTCGAATGTCACTCAGCAACTACAGAATGACATCAAGTGACCTACAAAAAGAATGACAAGTGGCAGCTGGGGTGAAGTGCATGGCAAGATCGGTTCGAAGCAGGCTTCTAGGGACAGGGCTCAAGTTGTGCAAAGCTAGAAAAAAGCCCTTCATTAATGAGAAGCAAAGAAGAGTCAAGCTGAGGTTTGCAAAAGATGATAAGGATTGGACCACAGAGGACTGGAGTAAGGTCCTCTTCTCTGATGAGTTCAACTTTCAGCTGGTCGTCTAATGGTTAGAGGGAGACCTGGAGAGGCTTACAAGCCACAGTGTCTCGCACCCACTGTGAAATTTGGTTGAGGATCAGCAAGGCTGGAAACATGCAGATTCATCTTTGTAAAAGATGCATGACTCAAGCCATGTACAAGGTTATCCTGGACGAAAACTTGCTTTCTTCTGCTCTGACATTGTTCCCCAACTCTGAGGATTGGTGTTTTCAGCAGGACAATGCTCAATGCCATACAGCTAGGTCAATCAAGGTGTGGATGCGAGAGGATTCGGGGTCGCGGGGGGGCCGGAGCCTATCTCGGCTGTCAACGGGCGAGAGGCGGGGTACACCCTGGACCGGTCGCCAGCCGCAGAAATTATAACTAAGTAAAACTAAATATATATTTATATAATATGATTTATAATGCATAATTGCATAATACATATTAGAACAATATAATAAAAATACAATATAACTAAGTATAGAAACAGTATTTACAGCCAAAAACAGCAAAAAAAATTTGCGCAGTTTCAGATGATTGATAAGTGTAAACTGTAGACTGTATGTGCAATATTGCAGTAGTGCAGATAATATGTAAAAGTAATAGGTAAAAACACAAGAGTTTGTGAGGTTGGTGGATTAACTGTTTAAATTACCGTTGTACAGTGTGATGGCTTGTGGCAGGAACGATTTCCTGAAGCAATCTTTTGGAGAAGGAGCTCCGCTGTCTGTCCATGAGGTGGTGAAGAGGATGTTCAGGGTTATCCATGATGGATAACAGTCTGTCCAGTGTCCTCCTCTCCACCACCTCCTCACCACCAAACCTCCTCTAGTTTGCAGCCAATAACAGAGCCGGCCTTACTGATCAGTTTGTTCAGTCTGTTGGTGTCACTGGTTCAGATGCTGCTCCCCCAGCACACTGCAGCAAAGAAGAGTGCACTGGCAACAACAGACTGGCAAAAGATCCCCAACATCATGCAGCACACACTGAATGGTCTGAGCCTCCTCAGGAAATAGAGTCTGCTCATCCCCTTCTTATACACAGCCTTGATGTTAGTTTTCCAGTTCAGTCTGTTGTCGAGTTGCACTCCGAGGCATTTGTAATCCTCAACCACAGTGACATTCTCCCCCAGAATGCACAGTGGTTGTGTGGTTGTCCTGTTCCTTCTGAAATCAGAAATTGACTCCCATCACTTGCAGCTTCTCACCCAGGAGCAGCGGCTGGATGGTATTAAATGCACTGGAGAAATCAAAGGAAATGATCCTCACAGTGCTGCCGCTACAATCCAGGTGGGAGTGAGCACACTGCAGCAGGTGTATGATGGTGTCCACACACACACACACACACACACACACACACACACACACACACACACACACACACACACACACACACACACAAAATCAGTATTTATTTCACTCCTTGCAACATAAATACATAGTAACTCATATCAAACTATGTTATCCTTCATTATCATGCCACTTTGAATGTTTGTCAGGCTTATGTGGGCTTTTACTGAAATCCGAGAACATCTGAAGAGGTGGCTTCTCCACCCTGAGCCTCAATTCCCCAGGTTCCATCCTGTTTCTACGCCAGCAGCTCACACTGGTCCATCGTCACACTCCATCCATCCATCCATCCATCCATCCATCCATCCATCCATCCATCCATCCATAGCCCGGATCTTTCCCTTCATCCTCTCATCCCTTACCCTTCTTCCCCAACTCTGTCATCCCTCTACCATCATCCCTCACACCTTCATCCTTCACCCTCATCCTGATTTATTATCATTCATCAGTGAAAGGGTTTTGGGGAAAGTCCAGTTTTGGTGGAGCTGGAACATCACACCTGGAGGGGAAAAGATTCAAACTGAAATAAACCTAATTATACAATATAGTATTTCCTAATAATACACTGTGGAACAGTTATTTACAGTTGTACTCCATTTTTGTTTAAGGCAACCATTTATCAAACTGAATAATATACATATATTAGAATGAAGCTAAGCTTGTCTTTAAAATACACCATTTTGGGAAAAATCCATTTCTGTGATTTGAGCCTCTCACTCACATGTAAAATTCTAATTAGTAACAATGTTCATACCATGAGGACCAGCCGGCCCACAGATACTTGAGATAACTCAGACACTCTCTTTTGTCTTTCGCAGTCAGAGCTCTGCATGTCTAGCCACATATATAGATGATATTCAACAACTGCATCCCTTATACTCTGTGAAGCCACACATTTAGTGTTGCACGTGATTCCAGATATCCAGTGTCTATCCAGTAATGCCGATTACGCAGCACAAATCTTATTCTCTATAACTTTGTGGTAAGTGTGGTAAAAGTGTAAATTCTCAGGTAATAAGCTTTGAATGAAGTGTCAGTGCATTGCTGACTAATGTGACTTTTTGTTTGGGGCCTGGAGTTAGTGATCTTAGCGCTTTCTTAACTGGGTGATTTCGAATCTTCCACTTGCATGAGTGATCTGAAATGTGGATGTTTGTCTGTAGGCAATCTGGAGACACTCGTAATATATACTCATATATCAACATAACAACAAACACATTTAGCTTACTAGCAAACATGGCTAAAGCAAATGCAAGCAAATGTGGCTCAGCAAACACCGTTTATGGCCTTCACTAGTCTTGAACTTCAGAGGTGAATAGTAAGAATTACCTTATTGATTAACTGTACAGCCTGCCGAGTCCTACTGCCATTAGTCATGAACAGCAAAGCTCCTCCTGGTGATGGGATCGAACCCACTGAACAGAGCCTTGGAGTCCACAGGGAGCATCATCTCTTACTGCATTCACTTGCACTTGGACATCGTACTGTCACAGTTTCCGACCAAGCACAACTTTGGTTTTATGTATATATATATATTTGAATTAGATTGTCCAAAACTGGGGCGGCATGGCATTCTTTAAGGGTGCCAGCTGCCTCTAACCCTGGTAGATCTGCCGCTGGATTCAGGAATTGTGAAAAAACAAAACAAAACCTTAGTGAATCAATTTTGTATATGTATAAATGCTGTGTGTATGTGTTAATGTTATTTCCCTGATTTGCCTTATTCCAGATCTCTGAGACACCATCCACACCTTCACCTTTTTTTCAGTCATTGAAGTAGCTTTGCTGTTGTGTGTTATGTGTCTATTAATGGGTACTAATGGTTGGTTTAGTTGGAGAAAGAGCTGGCCAATCAAGGGAGGTAGTGGGAATAAAAATGGGAATGTCATCCAGCAAGATGGACTTTAAAGGTTGATTTAAGTTGACTTACAGAGATAACTCTTACATTGTCATTAACAATGCATTTATGCATTTGCCATGATGCTGTTCATATCCAGGCAAAATAAAAATTGGATTCTACTTTTTTTTTTTTTTTAACTCTTACTACTGTATTTTATCTTTGCTTTACTGTAAATAGCTTTGTTTTTAAGTTTCAAGTTATTGTTTTTAACAACACTACTGTTATCATAGGAACTGCTGCTGCTACTTCAACTACATATACTACATTACACTGACTCCTTGAACTGACCGCCGACCCATACACACACTCCATATCCTCCTTGGACGTGAACTCCAGCTGTTTGGTTCCTGTGTGTCAAACACCAGGTGCACTGTATGTGTGGTTTGAAAATCCAGATGTGATCATGTAGATTTGATCCTCACATTGTTCAGAGAGGATTTGGGGAGTCAAACACTCCAATCCCCTCTGGTGTGTGATCTCAGGTGCAAGGGTCAAATGTATGTAAACCCAAACAGTTTGTTTCCACAGTGATGAGATGGGTTTGTCAGAGGCTAATATGCCTTAATCCCCTCAAAGGCTCTGGCTGGGTCCAGGCTGCTGCTGCAAAGTGTTGGGGAGGAAAAGCCTGTGTGTTTTCCTCACTGTATCTTATTCACTGACAGTGTGTGCACATGATTTTTATGTGTTAAGCGTTTGTGCTCACAGTGTCTAAAGATAACAGGCAAGCCCTTCACCTGCAGGCTCCGGCATGCTTGTCATGCCTAACGAACAAATTCACTTTAGGTTGTCCTCACAGGGTGTTACAGTTCCTCTCTGTCCACAGTTACCCTCATCCCAAATGAAAGTGCATCTTGGTATTTGTCCAAATGGCAGCGACGGTTTTTGAATGCTAACAAATTAATTGTTGTTTAACTTACATGGTCACAAAGGGTTCTAATTCTGTAGATACTCATTTGTCTGGGATGTAGACAGTAAACTCCAGTAAATGATTGAACTATTTCAGAAAAACTGATGAATGGAACTCTTAAAGCCATTCCAAAATGCTTCATGATATAAAACCCTCATGGTGCTGTAAACACTATTAGAAGAACCTTTCAATGGACCATGAGGGATTTTTATTCCTATAATTTTCTGTTAAAGATTATTATTTTTTCATTTGTGGAATTTAGCAGTCATATCTGTGGTCTTTCAGCACTGCACTTCCCAGAATTAATTTGTCATTCCACAGCATCAAACTTGTTTCAAACAGCAAATGTAAATCTTTGATGACCTGATGACGAAAATGGACATGTCACAGCAGGAAAGGTGTAAATAATAAAAGAAACGCAGGCTGAATTCCATTGAGCTGCTTCAGTGTCAGGGTCCTGCTATTGTTCATGTTGCCTCACTGTCGCATTCACTGTTTACATGAACTCAAGAAGCCAAGTTACACAGGTGATAAGAGAATGTGCTTACATGCTGCTTAAATGTGTGTATTTATCTAGCAAATCAGTAATCAGATTTATCCTTTACTCCAATCCGTATTTTGGAAGCATTTCTTAATTATTTCAATTGTATTAGTAAGGACAAGTCTTCCTTTTCCCGTCTCTTCAGCTTAGTTAGTTGTGTGTGTCAGAGGGGACGGACAGACAAGACAGACAGACGGACGGACGGACGGACGGACGGACAGACAGACAGAGCACAGCTTTTCTCACAGCACCAAAGTGTCTGTGTTTAGTCAGACTTTGGATGGAATTATTTAAATATCAAAAGGAATGGCATTTAATTATCTCTCTTTTCATCCAACCTATACAGAAAACCTGCAATACAAACCTGGAGTTTGAAAGACGTGTGTCATTTACCGATGAAAGATGCATTATAGGAAATGTAGGATCCAATGTTTTTGGAACTTAAATCACACTATGGACCAGGAGTCTGGATATCGCGGCCTGTTTGTTTAGTCTCTTATTAGTCCTCTAGACTATTATGGAGCACTACATGACCAGAATGTCCTTTAAAACACATCGTTTGACATGTCAAAATGTTCAGTTCACTCAAAACCAAACGCAGTGCACAGAATTGATCAGCTGGATCAGAATAAGCAGCTCCTTTGAAATTGTGAAAACATTTCTTGTGAAAATATGTAGCTTTATTAAACAGCTGATTACGGACAGTTTTTGGGCATGTGTGTGTATCATCTGATGTAGATGGGGTTCTGGCTGAAGTCCAGTGAGTGCAGGGCAGTGGCCAGGGCTGCATACAGGTGAGAGCTGCTGAACCTCAGGCAGTACACTGGGCTACTCACTGGGTCTGAGCTCAGCTGGAAAAACTGCACAACAAACAACAACATAAAATCACATTACAACAGCATGAAGTTTATTGTTTCACATCTGGATGAAGGGGCATTTTAAAGCACGTGAGGTACCGTAGCTATTTCACAGAGTTTATTCCACTGTCATTTTTCTCATTCTGAGGACATTCTGTACAAACCTGCAGGCATTCAGTCTGCCGCTTGTCCCAAAGTCGTACGACACCATAGTATGAGGAGCCGCTGGCTATCATGTGATTTCCGTCTGTCTGGATGCAGTAAAGAGCGCTGTCATGAGGCTCCTCCCACTCCATCACACACTTCCTGTTGGGAAGGACGGGAGAGTTGACACACATGAGTTGAGATGAACAACACAATTTTTTTGTTTTGTTTTTTGATGTAGCAGCACCACATAATGCCTGATTCTTGAATGTTTGCAACTTGAAAAAGTTCTGAAAAAATATGTAGGAGCGCAAAATCAGGCAACTGGGCTTCACTGGAAGAATCTTCACACATGTACAGACAGCAGTGTGTCTGGGGTTTTACTGTTTTTTTTCCAAGAAGCATTGATGCTTTTTTGCAGACTGTCGATCATATAATGTCTATGTAGTAGCTCCTCTCACAAGTAGAGGAATGTCTGTTTGAGGGCTGAGCAGGCTGGCTTGGGCTCTGGAGATTGGAGAGTGGGTTGTCCACTGATCACAGGGTTGGCAGTTTGATCCTCACCTCCCCGTGTCCACAAATTGAAGTGCCCCAGGGCAAGACAGTGACCTCCAAATTGCTACTAATAGTCATGTCAGGACTCTGTGTGCTAAGTCGCTGCCATTGGTGTGTGTGTGTGTGTGTGTGTGTGTGTGTGTGTTTGTTTTTCTGGCCCATTATCAAAGGGGACAGTAGATAAAGGCAAACCTGGAAGGTTCTGATACAAAGTATGAACCTTAGCCAGACACCACCAGGACATTTCTTTAGAGACCTTTTTATAGATAGTTTCCCAAGGGACCAAAATACATTGGATAAATTAAGAGCGATTAAGACAAAATAATCGTATTTAGTATTTGAAATCCTTTGCACTAAATTGAACATTGTCTCCATTTCCCCCAAAATCAGTATCAAATTACAAATGTGTTTTAAGGAACCTTTCTATGAATTTACAGTTACATAGTATCTTTCAAGGAAATTCTAGGAATATATCAGATCCATGAGATAAAGTGATACCGGTTGATCCAACTTTCAAACACTTTTCCAAATCCACAACAAAGGCCCCCTGTCTCTGCCTGGGTTGCTGGGGAAAAAAGTAAAATTGCTTAAAATATACTAATCAAAAATCTGTAAACTGAGATTACTGAAAAAGACAAACCCACAGAAATCACTGAAAAAAAGTTTCAAACAATCTGACCTGCAACAACACAGGTGAGATTACATCTCTGTGTGCATGTTGTGCAGGTTTGGAGACAATGCTGAAACTCCATCTCTTGTTTATAGGAAATCTCTATACGGTAGTTTACAAGGAGGTGAGTGTGTGTGCAGCAGCAGGCTGAGCGAGCAGCAGCAGGGAGGTGGTGGCTGTGGTTAGGAGAGGGGAAGTATTTTGGGGATAAGCATTTTCTGCCAATAGACATCGATCCTCCATTAGTGCAGCCTCATCAATAAGTGATTGTCTGCCCCCCGGCAGACAATGGGGCAGCAGAGATGTCTGGAGGTCTCCCTCTCTTTCTCTCTCACACACACAAAGGTAGAGCATACAAATGCACACTCTAATTCTAGCAAACCTCTATGGGGGAGGTCACTCATTGTCACTGCATCCTGAAAGTGAAAAACATTAACAGTGCACTCACTAAAGTCCCTGATATACAGTTTATACACACACGCACGCACGCACACACACACACACACACACACACACACACACACACACACTTCCCTTTAAGTTTTCATTACATCTTACTTGCATATTAAAATTGCATATAAACTCAAACTGAACAGAGACAGTAATCTCAGAGGTATGGCTGGGTGAAAGTATATAGGTATAATAGGAGAAAGTATGCTAGGAGTGTGAAAATAAAACCACACATAAAGCTATCAAACTAAAATTCAAAGCAATAAGCCATGTTCCACAGCAATGCAAAACTCTGTGTGAAGCACGGTTGGAGTCAGTCATCTGGCCATCAGTAATTATTATCACAGTATTATTCAGCTGAAAGTCAAAATATCAACAATTCAATTCAATTCTGAATTATTTGCCAGCCTTAAGAAGCCTTACTTCCATTGCTGGCACACATCATTCCTCCATATCTGGATACTCCTGAAGTTATTTCTCTCCTCCATTGAGCAGTGTTCCTATTATCAAAAGCTGTGATTGTGAAGATGTAAATTTAATTACAAATTATGTAACACTATATCTGATATTCATAACCAAATACCCATCATGTTTTGAGTGATATCATCTATACTGTGACACAATATCATGTGATTTTTTCGTGTCAGACATTGGACATACTGTTTATACCATGGAAACCCTTTCATATATCAGGTTGTATCAGACCAGTGGTGCAAATCAGTGACAGGACAAATTTAATAGAATATAATATGTTTCCATTAATGTGATGAAATACTGCCAAGTATTTGATTGGCAGGATTAACTATAGACCATCATTCACGTCTGGTTAGTTTATCTATGTATCAATTTCTCCAGTGAATATTCCAAAAATGTACTATATCACAACATAGTAGAATATATTGATATTGCAATATAAAATGACATTTATTTATTTAAAAGAATCCATCCTATAGAAGAGATGAGGACAACTAGAATTCACAATCAAACTGATCATTCATTAGCTCTATGAACATCATGGGACATACAGAATCAGCATTTGTTTTTTGTCTTTTCACTGGTGAGCCCCAAATTCCAGACAACCTGAACCTCCTGGATGACCCTTGGTGCCTTTTGAGGCCAGTGAGATTTGACTATATGAATTATGGATATCTAAAGAGGGACCCCCCTCTGCCAACCTTCACCCCAACCCAACCGCTTTCAAAGTCCCCAGAGCGATCTGACAATCAGATCTGATTTGTCTTACTTGACTGATCCCCCAGAAATACAGCCTGAAACCCCTCACCCCAATAAATGCTGCCCTTTCCAACCATGTTAGGGACCCTGCTGGCATATAAGTGAGGGCTGCTGCATTAATATGGACACCACAGTAGGTTAGCTCCCTGTGCTCACACAGCTTGAAATAAAACTGTAAGCTTGGAATGATTTTTAGACCACAATCTGAAAGTTATTAGTGAAGCTTTTCCATCCTGACGAGAAGCCCTAAGGACGGGAACTAAGGGGCTGTCTATGAAATCATCACAATGACACGCTGAAGTGTGAGTCAGCGTGGATTGCATGGTGATCTGAAGCATCACTATAGACTGGATTTTAGATACACTGCTGTCACTTTTAAATGCTTTTATCTCTGATCCTCACGGTCACCGTAGGGGAGGGTTAAGTGAGGGGTATTCAGTTGGTTGCAATCTGCAACCTCACTGCTAGATGGCACTAACTCCTGCACACTGGAAGTTTAACTAACATTTCTACTTCAGGCCCAAGATCAAAATAGCAGAATTCGCTTCAAAATTTTCTCTAAATTAATGAATTCATCAAGAGAATGAAGTCATCAGTCTACATTCTGTATGTAAATGTTATTTCTTGTGTGTCATTTGCACTGAACATGGACTCATGTGACCCAGTGGCGAAGAACAGCATGCCTTTCTCTTCCCTTCGCTGGCTGCATTGCTCCTCTAGTGAGAAGGCAAGGCCCAGTGTGAGCACCCTGTCAATCCAGCTCTTCAGGATTGCAGTAACAGTGATCCAGTACATGGGGGTCTGTCTCAGTGAGTTTGCATTGTTCTTCAGTGATATCAGCAGACAGTGATTACACTTCAGATGACACCTCAACCACTTTTAAATACTTATACTACAACTGCTTTAAATGCTTCAGCTTCAATTGCAATCCAAAACAATATCTCACAATCATAATCTCTACTTCATTTTTTTTCAACGGTACCTTTGGCCCTGAGAATGTTGTGGTAAAGGTCTAAAGCACAGACAGATCCCACATTCACCTACATACAGTTGTTTTATTGCTGCATACCTACAGAATGTGATGTGTAATGTGTTTTATGGTCTCAAGATAAAAACCAAAGGAGCACTGACTGTTAACACACTGTTAAAGTTGAGCCTGACTAAAGAGACATGGTGGCGTACCGTGGGCTGAGGCGTAGGTCCCACAGTCGAATGAAGGTATCATAGCCGCAGGTAAAGAGCTGGAATGGAGACTCAAACACCATGTCCAACACACCAGCCCCACGACGAAACTGTGAGCCCAGACTGCACACACACTCCAACCTGGTGGAGGAGAGAGGACATGTGAAATCTGTGTTTTCACATGTAGAATATGACCATTCACATGTGACATGTCAGAAAAACACACACAGCTTTATGTGAATTTATCACTTATAGCATGTGGAGAATTACAAAATAAATGTGACAAAATGATTTTCCTTCCATTCATCATCAGTAAAATAAATGAATACATGATGAAATACATACACCAATCTGCAGTTCGGCCTTCAATGTGATCACTTACCAAATATTTTTTTGTTTCATTTTGTGCCATACAGTATGTAATGCTTGGCAGTGCTTGGTTAAAGATGACTGGTATTTTCCCACAGCAGGACTGATTATCATTGAGCCTTGAGGATTTTACTATATTTGCCCCAACCTTTGAATATCTTTGACATAAAACAAAACAAATAAGTGGAAGTTATAATAATTGACTGCTGAGCATTAGATGGATCTGACATGATGTCATGAAACCATGTCCAAGCTCCTTCTGGATGTTTGAACTCCCCTATCTCTATTTACCATCACTCGTGAACAAGACCCTGAGATACTGGAGCTCCCTTAGTTGGGACGGTGACCCAGCGAAAGCAATTTCCCATTTTCCGGTAGAGAGCCATTGCCTCAGACTTGAAGGTGCCAAGTCTCATCCTGACTGCTTCACACTCAGCTGCAAAGTGCTCCAGTGTGTACTGAAGGTCACAATCTTAGGCCAGCAGATCCACATCATTTGCACAGAGCAAACTGGACTCTCTCCTCTACCTGGCTGTGCCTTGAGATCCTCTTCACAACAATCGCAAACAGGATCTGTGACAAGGAACGTCCCTGGCAGAGCCCAGCACCCACTGAAAACATCCTTAACTTCCTTCTACTCATCCTTCCATCCAGACCTTCTAAAATAAATCAAAACGAATCAAAACCAACGGTAGTTTGCTCCAGCCGCCCTCCTATTAAGTGGCAAGTGGCACCATGTTTAGGACGTCATAGGCAATTTTTTGAGTACCCTGGTATATACTGAATTGGAGAATAGTCCAAATAGTCCATGCTTCTTTCTGTCAGGCACACATACGGCTGGAGCCTATCCCACCAAACACTGGGTGAAAGCCTGCACAAGTGCATTTGAGATAAGCAGAATTGTGTCTTTTTATTACTCTTTTATTGTTATCTTATTGTCATTGTTTCCATGATTGTTTTTAGTTTCTTTATTACAACATTTCAAGTTACAATTTTAATCTTCAACAGGAATGTGGTTACTTGGACTTGGAATCAGCACTTACAGAGTGTTGTCTGTGTGTCACTGAGCCTGGATTAGTAAGCACGGCTTTGAATGTGTGACTGGGGACACACAGAAATTGTGTGTGTACAAGTTCTAAATAAAGTTTGTGTGTCTGGGTTGATGTAGTTTGACCTGTCTCTTTCTGTCTGTGTGTGTGCGTGTGTGTGTGTGTGTGTGTGTGTGCGTGTGTGTGTGTGTGCGCGTGCATGCAAGTCGAGCTCCATGCAGCACCATGCTCTTGTGATCACAGTGCTGTCCCGCTTGCTCCTCGCCTCTTGATTATTGGAGAATAACTTGCACTCAGCAGGGTGGATTATTGCAGAATAACTGTCTCTTTGTTGCCATTTAATACCCTCCATGACCGTGACTGTGTGCGACTCTCACACGTTTGATACCTGCCCCATAGCAACCATTTAAAGGAGGCCGCTATCCTTGGCGACCAAGCAGCCCTGTGCTTCGACTCGTGCCCCCTCCCTCGCCCTGGAGCTCAATCCGCAGGCTTGGGCTGGTAATCCCCCAGCCTTACCCCAGGGGGGCTTCTTATTGGACCAGGGCTTTCCCCACAGGTTGCCTTATTGGGTGAGAGCTTTCTCATTGCCAGGGTCTCATGACTAAGCCCGGGCCAATGGGGAGTCTGTGATGAGGCTGAGTTTGTGTCTGTGTGGGGTGGTGACCCCTCGTTTTCCCCTTACCACTAAAACCAAGGAGCTTAGCACATGCCACACAAAAAAAGCTCATTCATGCCAAAGGGATACGAGCCTGTTCATTCATAACTAAATAATGATGTCTTCATCACAGCACCTCCATTCTAACTAAAATGGAATCATCAATTCATAACCCTACCATCAGAAATCCTTCAAAGTAGATGATTATAATCTTACGCTGTGCTGAAAAAAGGGCAAAAACAAACCAAAATGCGAGAGGAAAATAAAAACTAGGTTTCCATAAAATGGACCTGACATCTGTGCACTGATCTTAAAGTCAGTAATAGCACCATGCGATGAGCTGGTGCACAGTGCAAAACAGCAGGGATTCTCAAATTGGTAGGTCACTGGCTTTTATGGGCCGCGTGTGATTACAGGATGGAGGCATAAGCATATAATCTGTCAAAATGACTGTATCTGTTAGTGAACAGCGGCGCGATGTTCTGATCTGACCATCCATTCTGTTGCTTGTCTAAGTCCATAATGCTGAATATCTGAGTGTGGCCTCAAGCATACCTGACTGGAAAGCGTCACATGACAGGCTCTAAAACATAGCTGACTGGCTGAGTCATAACCATCACACACCGTCTGCCCTCAAAGGGTGAGTGATGTGCTCAGGAGAACACACCATCAGAGGCTGTAAGATGTGAAAATGACAGGGTGGCTAGTGTCACATACTGTTAAGGTCATCAACCCCAAATTAGTGGAAAAGTACTAATGCTATACTGCATATGGCTCATGTTAGAAAAATTGTCATGTATTTTGAAAAATGCATACATTAAATGGTGTCTTGTGAGGCCAGATGTGGACTGGATATTGGCAGCACCAGGAGAATTCCCGGTGGCCTGTTGAGCTGACTTGCCTGTGGTGTCAGGCCAGTGTTAAAAATGCTAAATGAAATGGAGAAATCAAAGAGAAACCAACACAGGGCAGCTACAGTTCTTTAGAGTCCACAGTCCACCCGGTTTTAATCTGATGGTATGATCTCTGTCTGTGAGTCGCACGCACATACACATCAACACAATGTTCAGTTAGTGCGTGGAGAGGGCGTGGCGAAGCACAGTGGCGAAAAATGGACAGCAATGGACAAAAGGGGAATGGGAGACAGAGAAAAGGTAGAACTGAGAGGGAGTGCTTTAAAAGGAGAAAAGCCATTAAGTATTAAACCCTGCAGTGTAGTTAGCTTTCATGTTCCATTTATACTCAGTCAAGACTACCTCTATTTGCCAGGTTAACTCTATATAGATTTAAAATGACATTCAAAATATTTGGGACAATTCAATCCTGACGAATGTTGACTTCTAAATCAACGCAGGTGTTTGCAGGCCAGTCTTGATGTGAGGTGCAACAGAAAAACAGTGAGGGGAACCGAAAGAATGATGTGGAAAAACAGCAAACAGGCGCAACATTGTGGAACAGCTGCGGAGCTCCATGATGATCTATAAGTCATGAGACCTACAAATCACGCAAAATACTTGATAAACAAAACATTACAATCATAGGTCACAATCCTAAATGATCAACTAAGAAAGTCAGACAGATCAGACCACCCTGACAAGGACAAGATGGAGAAAATGTTTTGGGAATTCAAACATGGTAGAAAAAAAAAAAAGAAATTATGCAATTCAACACTTTAATTTAATTTCTTAATTTAGATTGACAATGTAATCACGATAGCCAAAAGGCCCAAACTAGAAAAATAAAATTCGGGTTGTAACCCTAGGCCCAACCCTAATGAGAATTACGGTATCCATAACGATTCAAATGGAAATCATTGTTTTATTGAGAGAAATAATCTTGCTGATAGAGAACAAAGCAGTTTACGCTGCAGTGTGGTAGCTGCGATGGGCAGACTGTTGGCCCTAGGGGGCACAGACTTAGTGATTGTTATGAAGGGGCTACTGGCTGTGTGACATACAGGGTCTAAGTCCTGATTTCAGCCCGTCTGGTCTCACTGCAGGAGTCAGGTTGGCTTTAGGGGCCACACACACAGAAGTAGTGAAAGGAATCATTAATGAATTGACAATGCTAAAAAAAATAGAAGAAGCACAGCGAATTATCCTTTAGAGTGGGGACAGTTAAAGAAAAGCAGTGGGTGTGTTTGTGACAGACGTGGTTGGAGGCTCTTGTAAAATTAAGTCTGAGCTCTAAACAGGAGCCTGGGGACGCACTGGGAACAGGTCCTCTTGTCAAAAGCCATCAGACAGGTAGAGAAAAGAAGCCCTGCTGAGGCTTTTACTAAACCTAAAACAAACAGGGGAGCCACGCAACCTGCTGCATGTCCACCCAATTTACCCCACACCTCTGAGCTCGCTGCAGCAGGAGGAATGTGAGACAGCGGAGAGGCGGGCCGCAGGCTGCTGGGACCCATCAACAATGACCACCTTCAAAATGTCACATACATGTGTGCACTGCAAAGACAATACCACTGCAATTTGTTTAACAGAGCGTCGACACAGACATTTCACCCCACTCTTTTCAGTTTCAGGAATGTCAGGAATCCTTGCCTGGCCATTTGATTGTAAAAAAAAAAAGAAAAAAAAGGATGGCTCCCTTTCTAAAGGAACAGAGGGGAATCTTGGGAGTTGGGAGTGATGGTCAGGGTCCTTTCCCTTTGATGCTTTTTCCCCCTCTGTGTTTAGCCATGAGCGAAGACACTGTGAAAAGTTCGGGTACTGCTCCAATGGCGCCACTTGTGTGGGATCCCCCTCTATATGGCTGATCATAAGAAGTCTTTGTACAGCCGAGATGGGAAAAAAAGAGACCAGAATTAATTGCAATAGAAGGAAAAAAGATAAAGTGTTAAATGAAATTAAAATCAAAGGCACCAGAGCTCAATGGGGGCCTGGGCTTTATGACCCCCCCATCCTTTCTGAGTGCTACCATACAAGTTTTACAACCTGCAGTTAGCCTGTTGGTGTTAACCAAAAGAAAATGGTGGTACCAGTGTAAAATAGTAAGGATAAGCATCAAATAGGACTGAACAAATTGAGAAAAATATCTACTTGCATTTTTTCTGACCAATATTGTGTTTGTGATCTAAATTGCAACTATCAAAAAAAGAAAAGAAAAGTTGTTTGAAGAAGAGCTAATGCTGGCACAACTGAAGTTGCTCTTATGGCCAGTGAAGTTGATGGTTGTTGTCTAAACTTTTACTTACTACTACTACGTTTACTTATTACAGCTTATTAAGACATTAAGGTTCAGAGTGTATCTTCTGATTTGAAAACTGCACTCTCTCAAATTGCAATCTCAATGTAAGACTACAGAAGGAAATTGCGGTGTGAATGCTGGTAACTAAAAAACTGCAGTGCTGGATTTAAAAGTAGAATAATACCACTAATGTATGAAAGATATTTTATAATACAGATAATATTTTAAGGTTTGTTGAAAAGCTGATGTTTGACTACATTGCTGGTTTTAATTTGTATGAGTTTGTATTGATTTGTTTAATTTCTCTGCAAGTGCATGCCAGGCCTTATCACCCAGCATCAGTACTGCACCTCACTACTGCCGTTGTGGCTGATTGAGAGCCAATGCCTGGCGGAGACATCTATCTGTTACAGAAATGTCTTTATGGCATGCAGATATAGATGACTGTGTGTGTTCTTCATACACTGTATGTCTATGATCCATGTATAACTTTGCCATCCTATTTGTCCATACTGTAATTCTACTGTGTTGTTATATTCTGCACACACAACATCTACTGCATGTCTGTCTGTTCTTGGGGCGGGATCCCTCCTCTGTGGCTCTGCCTGAGGCTTCTTCCATTTTTCCTCATTAAAGGGGTTTATTTGGGGAGTGACCAAATTGAGGGTCTAAGAATAGAGGGTGTCATATACTGAACAAATTGAGTTACCCCTTCCAGCAAATCTGTGATTTGTGATATTAGGCCATAAAAACAAAATTTGACTTGAATCCTAATTAAATTGTATTGATTTTAACCTTATTATCTATTCTCTTCAGCATGTCCTATTCGGCAAAGTGATAATAGCATGGATATTTTTGCAAAACTTCACTGTGGTTTTGTGGATAGTTTTGTGAACATCTTGTTCCATCGAATGTATATTTCCATGTCATAGGGGGCAGTTTTTCCAGATCTGGCCAGGGAAAAAAACAAATCACTCAGACTTAGAGGACACATGCATTATCTGTTACACCTGGTAGCCATGTCAATTTCCCTGACCACCTGCAACCTGCAGAATAGCCTGCCCACCCATCTCTTCCTTCACTCTCCCTGTGTGTCTCCTGTCTTCTCCCCTCCTAGGATTTCCTGACCATTTGGGAGAAGGAATCAGCTTTTTGTGTCTGGCCCTGTGTTGTGTCGCGTCGGCCTGTTTTAATTGGGCCAGGTAAAGCTGGGAATTACAGCAGCCTTGGCAGGGATGTATGAGGTTTAAGCCTCTCCTTTCAGAGACAGGAATTTTCAGAGGCCCCTCATTTTGAACTGCTCTTTGCTCAACACTAGCGTGTTCCATGGTGTTTTCAAACCTGTGCTTCACTTGCTTTTTGTATCAATAACGGGCCACACTATTGCTGCATTCATGCACAAATGCAGTTGCAGATGTTTTACATGGAAAGTTCCCATCAATAGAAGCATGTGGGAACATTACACTGGTAAATTAGGGAGAGGGCATTTCTTGGTAGTGGAACATAACTGATAATCACAGTCTGCTGAAACTGTGATGTAATGGACGCAGTAGAACTGGGGTCCACAATCTTTATTTAATCTTTAATTAGGGGTGAAAACACTGAAACCATAGTACATAGTACATACACAGAGCCATCGCATGAACTGTTCAAACTGTGCAACCGCACTGGGCCTCGTGCCACTAGGGGGCCTCGTGCCTGCAATCCTGCTTTTTTTTAAAATAAATATATTAGTTATATATGATTTTGTCTGTCTCTGTCAAGGTACCATTAAAAACAAACAAATAAATAAAAAACAAATCCAACAAATCAAGCAGGTTTTTCATTGTCACTATGTCATTAGGCCTCACGGAAGCACGTCTGAGCACGTCCGAATCTCAGGATGCACTGGACCTCTTCGCGGAGATGAGGATACTTCGAGAGATAATCCCAAAGGGAACAACTACAGCACTTAAAACGCTTCGATACCTCAAAGGGATTGAAGGAACTTTCTCCAACTGTGAGACTGCGCTCAGGATCCTATTGACTTTTCCAGTAACGGTGGCATCGGGCGAGCGAAGCTTTTCAAAGTTGAAACTAATTAAAAACTATTTGCGCACCTCGACGTCACAGGACAGACTGTGTGGGCTTGTCCTGCTATCAGTTGAAAAGGACATTGTATCCAGACTGGATTTTAAAGATCTTATTGTTGAGTTTGCTGCCAAGAAGGCAAGGAAAGTGACTCTGACATGATCAATTTCTGTGCAATTTATGCATAGTGAGTCCGTCTCATTTGTTAGAGGTACAGTGCAGTAAATGTTGTGTATAGTTGTAATGAAAATGAACGCATATCATGAATGAAAACTGTCCTAACCTAGTTCTTTAAAATGTCAAGATGCCAAAAATGTGACTGAGCTGACTTGATGTAAATCCACTCGTTGCACAGTTGACCCCCCCGCCCCTTTGAAATAAATAGCAAAAAGTCACAGCTGAGACTATGAGTATGATTATGCTGTATTATTCTACTTGATGAAAACGTATTGCAGCGAGATTATGCGTGCAGTAGAACCAGAATAGCTGTGTCCGTGTGACTGTTATTCGTGTGCAATTGCGCATCCATGTCAAAGAGCAGGGCCTCGCATTTGAAGTTCGCACAGGGCCTCGCACATCCCCTGTGATGGCCTTGTACATACATATATGAATGCACATGCACCTATAGAGAGACAGAGAAGCACTCTCTAACAAAAGACGAGAAGCATGAGTGCTAATGCTGAGAGTATTGTGACAAGGTGAGGTCTAAATGACAAAATGAAAGAGGAGGAAGAGGACAAGAAAGAGGAGGGTGGTCACCCTACAAAGAAACCAGCAAGATGAGACAGTGAGAGCAAAAGCTTAGGTTTGGTTTTAAAATTTTGTGAGGGGCAAGTAATAATGGTGTATGCGTATACTTGCTCAATAGCCTAACTCTCTTTCTCTTTCATACGACCTTCATAGAAGAGTCTCTTTAATTCTTTCATACAGCCTGCAAAATATTTACTTCATTCAGTATGCATGTGCTTATAGGACTTGCTTAAAACAGAGCATGCACCATAAGATCTTATACGGATTTAGATTAGATTTAGATTTCATTTTGTTAACATAAATCTTAAAAATTAGCAATAAAGATTTTTGATATGATTAATTTTCACAATACATATTACAAGAAATAGCCTGAAGGTATTATATTTTCTGTCTTGGTCTTGATCTGGACCTGATGTACCAGTCCAGACTTATCTGGGATTGTCTGGGTGGCCTTTCCCATGATTCAGGACTTGCATGGTGCTGAGTCGTCAATGACCAATGTCTCTAATGGTAAAGTTGTGGCGGTCTTGCAGTGGTGGTAGATATTCTCTTGTCCATTGCTTGTAGCACGTGTCTACAATATACTGGATCTGATCCCACCTCCTTTATGCAAAGATATCCTGCTTATTGAACAGGCCTGGAGATGGATATGGCTTGTTGTTGCAAGAGGTGATTAGGTGTAAGCACCTCCAGATCATTTAGATCCCTGGAAGCCATCAGTAGAGGCCAACTGTTGATGATGGCTTCTACCTCACATAGCACGGCCCACCTTGTCAAGTGTCTGTAGCTTCAGGGTGGCACTCAGGATCTTCCTTACAGACTTGAGAAATCTCTCTCAGACTGCTCTGTGGTGGGAGCCAGTGGGATGATTAGACATCCACTGAATGCCACTCTCAGGTAGAGTGTTCTTGATCTTGGAGTAATTCCACTCAGCTCCAACAAAGTTTGTTCCATTGTCTGAGCAGAGGATTTCCCCTGACCTCTTCTAGCTAGCCTTCTAAGAAGGAGTCTGTACTGAATGAAGATGCTACCTGTAAGTATACTGCCAGGCACGTAAGATGACCCCATGCCTTTTCACCTAACTTCCCCCATTTTTTACTTTGAAGGGGCTGATGTCCACTTCAGCGTTAGTAAACAGAGGCTTGTCTGGCAGGACTCTGTCTCAAGGTAGGTTGGTCATCTGCACTGCAGCTCCATGTGAGTGTCGACACCCACAGCACTTGGATAGGATTCTCCTTTATTGCCGAGTTGGTGCCAGGGATCCACGATTTTGCAAATCCATGATTTGCAACTTGGAGAACACATGATTGCAACAGCTGTGACCCAGGTTCTCACCAAGAGGCCTGTCTTGAAGTTCCTCATCTCCTTATCAACCTCAGGTAGAGACTGAGTAACAATCAGCTCTTTCGTCTTATTACAGAGTGCTCTTTTTTTCATTTTAGTTTTTATTGTTGTTTTCATTTAACAAACAGTGAAAGAACAACACTGACACAAAAGACAATAATCCAAAAAACAAAACAAAACATGGACAACGGGTGGGGTGGGGGTGGGGGGGTGTCACAATCTTGAATGTTTCAGTCCTCATTTTCCAGATCCTCGTGTCTATCGTTTGAGTTCTTGTATATAGTCCATTTTTCACAGCAGAGTGCTCTTAACCTTAATCCTAACCATCCAAGTGACTCCCTTCCTAAGGTGGATCCGAAGGAAGAGAAATACTGCATTAAGTCCAGTACTGCATCCCTTTGATCTTCAGCTGTGTTAGCACTGACCATGGCATTTCTTACCCCTGGGTCTTCCATGGTTAGGTCCCCATGGTGGTCTGGGTTCTCTGGCCAGTCTTCCTTAGGTTTGGAGAGAAAGTTTAGCCCCTGTAACCAAGTGTGGCTTTGGACGAATTTCCCTGCTTTGAGTCACCTTGATGTGTCTACAAGATGGTCTGTACTCACTTAGCGATGACAGTGCAGAGTCTATATGTTCTGTTGCTTCTAGATTTAAGCACAGCAGCACTGACCAGTCTGACCAGAATAATGACTCTTGAGTTGCAGGTGCAGTTCTGATCTCAACACCTTGTCAATACAGGCAGTTATAATGGCTGCGTTGAGCTCCACGTGACGGATTGTCATGGGCTTAAGTGGAGTCTATAAAGTCTTTCCCATCAAAAAAGCGCAGAAGCTATGGGACTGGGTACACCAGTGAAGTCCCAAAGCTCTCTCTATGGGAAATATGGCATCCCGTCTCTATGGCATCCGATCCAGGTGAAGGTCTTTAACATCTGTTGCCCTCTCCTCTTCCAGGATAGCAGACAGCACAACCCTGCTGTTGCTTATCCATGTGGAAAGTTTGAATCTGCCCTTTCCACAAGGTGGGATACAACAACACTGCCACTTATTATGAGTGAACTGCTCTAATACAGTCATCTATGTAGTAGCAGTCCAATGATCTCTTCTGTCCTCTGCAGATTCCACAACCATCTTGTACTCGTACATTTCCTGACTGATGTTGCCTGATGTTCTTGTTCCTCAGTGACAGGGTGATGCTGCAATGTCCATCTAAAAGTCTAGCTAACTGTGAAGCTATGTCAAGGAACTGAAGATCTTCTCTGGACATCTACAGCTTCTCATCTTACTAACACTCTCAAACTGCTGACTCTAGAGTTCATCCAGTCAACTGATATACGGTTGCTGAAACCTCTTTCAGCCTGTCTGTTGCGCAGATGCCAGTGTCTTACTGGAGAGGTCCACTGATGGTCCAGCCAAGCCCTGTTCTTACATCATATGGACTGTTATCTTCACTGGCAATGATGTCCTAGGGTCCCACAGCCTGGGGGCACATTAGTTCCAATGAGGAGTCCTATCTCTGTATCCATCTTCGGGAGTAACACCTGCAACTGAGGCCACTTGTCAACATCCTCTTTTAAAGGAATGTTATCTGTAGTTGGATGAATGGTCTTCTGGGTGTATGTATTTTGGAGACCTGGAAAATTGTTGTAGTCTAAGGTGCTCACTTTCAAGCCGGACACCGTGTGACTGCTAATGATCCTTTTCTTCCCCACGGTTGTCAGTAAGATATGTGCCCTTCTGCGTGTGAGGTTGTGCTCTTTCTTTAGCTCCTCAGTACAGAAGCAGGCAATACTGCCAGGGTCGAGGAGAGTGTAAGTCCTTTTCACATTCTGGCCCTTATTTCTCTTGGCTTGAACTGGAATGATTGCTAAGATATGCTCTATGTTCTCAGCACTTGTTTCTCCACAAGTAGTTTTACCTGAACCCACAAAGCATCTTAATCTTAATCACCATGATCTATAGCATGATCTCCACCCTGACAGAAGAGACAGGTTTCAGAAAATGCCCAGACTTGGCTGATAGTGAACTCACTTCCTGGCTTCGACTTGGGAGTTACTGCTTGAGTATTGGCAATACCAGCAGCCGCGGTGAAGCCACTCATGTAACCACTTCTCCTGTGCAGCCAATCCACCTGCCCTTTAGCTTGTCCTTTAAAGTCCTTTATGTTACCAAACAGTGGCTGCAGTTCTTCTGTTGCTTGTCTGTTGACAAACTCCAAAGGTCACTGAACTTTCCTCTTTCCTGAATACCACGTACCACACACCTACACCTTTGCATAAGCTTGCACAGAAGCTTGGCAATGATAGCAAGCATGTTAGCTGACATTGTCTAACTCTTCCATGCATGTCACATCAGTCATAGCATTACAGCATCCTGTGACACAAAGGCTGAATAAAAGCTTTCCCATCGATGATAAGCCTGTTCAGGGCCATGTTAAAATAGTCATGCTTGTGTTCCAAATGGAGGTAGGTATCAACTCCCTGGGCTGTCTGTTGGTGTATTGCTCCTTAAAGGGCAATTCTTTGCTGCACTCTGTCTTATCCTCTACTCCATGTTTGAATGCCCTGATGAACAGCCGATATTCTAGGAGGTCTCCCTTAATGTTCTGAGGGGGAAGAGCAGCTAGTCTTTGCTGCTAAATTAGCATTTCAGCAATGCCTTCTAAAGTCTGTGCCTGTGGCTTAGTAGTTGCAGCAGCGGTATTATAAAGAGCAAGAAAGTCAACAAATGGATGATGGTGGGATGGAACAATGTTTTCCGATACCAAACCAAGTAGTTTTAGTAGTAGTACTAAACTAGTAGTAGTTGTTTTTTTCCTTTCTTTCTTTTTTTTTTTTTTCAAAAACCTAGCCAAGTAGTTTGGCTTATCTAGGCCTTAGTCCTCTCTGCAAAATACTTAAAGGGATCAGCCGTGGGTTCAAACCAGTTAGCTTGCTCTTTGTTGATTTCTTCATCAGAAATTTGTTGAAGTATCCCTTTAAGACTGGTAAGCAATTCACAGAACTATTCAAACATCCTCTTGAAATTCACCATTCATTTGTTTTGAATCACTGTTAAGATAGTATCATCACCACTGCCCATCAATTGGCGTATCTGATTCATTTTACCTGTGAGCTTAGTTAGATCGGCTTCCGTAAGCAAACGACATGTTGCAACTTTTCCTCCATTGCCTTAGCTGTTACTTTCACCACCCAAGCATCCACAACTGTAGTCGTATACTCATATCTGTGCTCCATTCTTTATGAACAGCTGGCTTAAACTTGCTTAATGTGAAACAGTTCAGGGTCTGATAATTACCTTACCTCAGAATGTAATTCTGCATGGAATTTCCTGCCATATCTAATTTGATCATTGTAGGCCATCTCATGCAATTAACAACTTAATTTTGCATTTCCATTTGCTGTGTACTGCTTGCTGCCAGTTAAAAAAGGAAAAAGTAGCTTTGCAAAGAGAATTACTGCAAGGAATAAAAAAAAGACTATGATGTATCATTCAGCAGGATTTCAGCGCGTGCTTGCAGAAGCATGTGGGGTGAAAAAACATCTGAGCAGTCTAACACAAAACATTTGTTTGTGTTGCAATATACAGCAATGCTGTAGCATGTAAGAGTGGCTTCATCACTTACCGCTCAACATCCCAGATGCGAAGAGGGGAGTAGGTCTCACAGCACGCAGTGCCTGTCACAAAGGAGCTGCACATAGAGAGGGACAAGAGGAGACAGACAGATAGGGAAATGAAATGTCTTACAAAGAGTATTTAAACCTGTGGAACTGTGTGAATGACAACAGCAGAATAAATACACCATCATTTGGACCTTATTGTTCACATTTCAGGCAGCTCATACTTAGTGAAAATGATGTCATTCAGACAATGGCAAATACAGTATATCACTCAGGATATCACAGCTGTCAGCATAGCTGGCACTTCAACTCACAGCATGCCGCAAACAAAATCAAATATGATATGTTGATGATAGCCACACAGTGGCTATAAAAACAGACACAGGTGTCAACTACCACACAGCCTCATTTACCACCAACAAATAAACCATCACCAACAACTGATTAACAATATCACGTGGACTGGCTGTGTCTACTTTACTCTCTTGGCTGTTGACTGAATTTCTCCTTTGCAGAAGTTTGTGTGTGGTAGTTTTTACTTGTGCTTCGGCACATCGCTTTCATTATTGATTCATTTGTCAATTATTTTCTTCGTTTAGACAGCCCAAGGTGACATTTCCAAATGCCTTGTTTATATTCAATTTAAAATTATATAAACATGGAATGAATTGATTCTGAGCAGACGTAAAATTACTGACAGAAGGACACTGACAGAAACATTCCTTCACCACTAACAGCTTCAAACTTCATATAACCATATATTGACTTGTATTCAAATATTTATTCATGCTTACTGTTACAAGGGAAAAGATTGTCTTTATGTCATCATGGAAGAGTTTCTTTCCCTCAAAGTGCAAGGATGAACGCACAACAAACATGTACTTCAGTGGTGGCACTCAGATGTCTGCTGAGGAGACAGAATACGCAGTGGTGGGCTTGTCTATCACTCTGGGAGCAGGATGAGTTTCATAAACTACTATACAAAAATAATACAAAGACAGGGACAGTAGGACAAAAACACTGCAACCACAGTCTGTTCTTCTCTGAGGAAACTGTTTATCATGACAAATTTAAATGTTGTTAAAAAAATGATTCTATTTGCTGTCACATAGCAGCGCACGCACACACACACACACACACACACACACACACACACACACACACACACACACACACACACACACACACACACACACACACACACACACACACACACACACACTCCTTTGCCCCTGCCTCCATCCAGCACACATTGTTTTCTAGCAGAAGAAAAGAGAAGAAACGACAACAGTTGTGATCCTTTGATTGGAGTGGCAGGTTGGTATTAGCAGCCTAGGTATGCACCGTGAATGCCATGCATGTGGAGAGGTGGGGGAGCTGTGAAAGGAGAGGGGAGGAGCGCTGTGGGAGTGGGCTGTCGAGGTGTGTTTGGGTGTTAGAAGCTATGTAGAGGGTGGGGTGATGACCAGGGGAGTTGGTGGTAGGGGGGCTTCTGTTGGGCTGGGCCAGGGTCTCAGGGCTTACTGCCCTCCTACAGGGTTGACGGACAGGGGGGAGGACCCGCCTTTTTCACACAGAGACAGTTACTGACAAATGCTGCTGCCTGGACGAGAACACTGTAGATGGAGATACAGAGACAAAATTTGAAGGAGAATTAAAAAACACTTCACACTACCCACTTAAAGTCATACATGTTGAATTTTTGCAGGTGGTTTGGAAGCTCTGAGGGCAGTCTCTCCACACAGACACCTCTGGAGGCAGTGAACATACTAGCTATAACTTCCAGCATGGACAACACTGTCAGGCTGATATTCCATTTTCCAGATGAGGTCCCATCAGCCCCATGTGTTGGCAAGCCAAGGGACGTGTTCTAAATACAAAAGGGACATTGACGCTAACTAAGACAAAAAATGAAAATGCATACAAAGGCTGTGGAACTGAAAATATAAGCATGGTTCAGAAAAGATGGTTTGAACAAAACTACAAAAGTAGTAGTACTTTTTCTCTTTACTGATGTGACTGACATTAGATAAGAAACACGCTGTCATATTAAAGCTGCAACTCCTTATGAATTAACCTGAACCCAAATTATTCTGTAGATTAATTAACTAACATATGAGATATCATGCAGCATGGTGGCGCAGCATGGTGGGGCAGCAGGTAGTGCGCGTGCCTCACAGCAAGAAGGTTGCCGGTTTGATTCCTGGGCGGGGCCTTTCTGTGTGAAGTTTGCATGTTCTTCCCGTGCATGTGTGGCTTCCTCCCACAGACCAAAAACATGCTCATTAGGTTAATTGGTGGATAAAAATTGCCCCTAGGTGTGAGTGTGAGCGTGAATGGTTGTTTGTCTTGTGTGTTGCCCTGCGATCGACTGGCAACCGGTTCAGGGTGTACCCCGCCTCTCGCCCGTTGACAGCTGGGATAGGCTCCAGCCCCCCCGCAACCCCCAAAGGGATAGGCGGTATAGAAAATGGATGGATGAGATATCATAAATAATGAAAATACCTATTATTAGTTCGTAAAGCTCACAGTCCTCAGGTGGCCCATATTAATCCCCCGTGTTAAAGTGCCCAACTTTACAGCAGAAATAAATATGTTTGCTGCCTGGTTAAAAAAAACAAAAATCAAAACAATAAAAAACAAATATCCCTGTTCATGATAATGGTACAGGAAGTGAATTTTCAGAAAATTCACTCACTTAAATTATGCTTAGGCTTGAAGTTATGCATAATTATGGACATAACCACTTCGACAGTTGGATGTGAGGTTTCAGCAACCAGGCTTCATTCAGCCTGCCTCAGCTCCACCTCTTCGGCCATTTTTGCATTAGCTGGGAGTTAGATGAGGTCAGGCACTGCCAAAACAGCGATGCTGGAGCCACTGTCCAGGAGCTTTACACTGGCTCTTGAGAAACCTATGGGTTGATGTCATGGAGACTGCAGACTCTGTCATAGCTTTGACAGAGTTAACAGACATGTGATGTCTGTCTGTTAACTCTGTCTTAAGTGATGTGGAGACATCACCACTGAGGCCTCCCACAGTGTCATCCTATGGTTCTACATAAAGAGCTTGATTTATGTGACTTAATCATCATTCAAACAGAAAATGAAAATGTAAAAAAAACTAAAAAAAAATTCTGTGTGGAAGTGATTCTTATAGAAAACCAGTGACAGAGGAAAAATTAAAAATGAAGGTCAGATCACCCAGAAATGGATTAAACAGCATGTCAGACTCAAACAAGGACTCAAGAATTCAGTAATTATGAGATGTGCTGGTCACTTCACACATTCTGTTCTGCCATTCTGGTTTCCTCTGTGATCATACAGTGATCACCACACGCCTACATGCTTCTCCTTCATTCAAGACCAGATTTCTCTTAATGTGTAGGCCTACATGGCTGTCCCTGACAAACCTAATAATATAATATAATGAAAGTAACACTGAATCTGCCATTTTGACAGAGTGAGCCGATGAACCTGGGTGAGGCGTTCCTGGACCCATTAGACTCTCCTCACAGTATGAGAAACCATCGGAGGAGGAAGTTATTGCTCCACAGGTGCTGTGCCTCAGTCAAATGATGACCTGAGGACAATGCAGAGGCCAGCAGCATCAGGAAGTCTCATGGACCATCCACAGGACATGTCAGGATGTCCACTGTGACCTGAGAGCTCGAGGGCCAGCTGATACTTCAGTATCTCAGAAACCCTTCAGACTGATGCAGGATGTGATCTGGACAGTTCACATTAAAGTTACGGCTTTGCTCCTTTGTGCATTATATATACCCAATTTCTATTTCCAAAAAGTGCTTTATTTTTAAGGGGGGTCAAGTGTTATTTGAGAAATACTTCATGTTCTTTCACAAAGCATTTATGAAACTCTTATTTGATTGGTCCATTTCAAATCCTGACTATGAAAAAGTCAGAAGTGTTTTTGTAATCCTTTACTACAAGCAGCAAATAGTGACTCACAGTATAAATTATATAGTATGCTCTACAGTATTTTGGGCATCAAACAGACAATCTGCAGCTTTGACAAACATTATGAAGCA
The DNA here is from genome assembly GCF_039877785.1 of Chaetodon trifascialis. Taxonomy (NCBI): domain Eukaryota; kingdom Metazoa; phylum Chordata; class Actinopteri; order Chaetodontiformes; family Chaetodontidae; genus Chaetodon; species Chaetodon trifascialis. Next base: position 2,469,610 of record NC_092068.1, read on the forward strand.
TAAACATGGCAATAACTGTCTGCCAAGTTAAAACCTGTCTTGTGAAAAGACCCAAATCACTCAGTGAGCCAGTTCAGTCCTCAGTTTCATTTAATTTTTATTATGCAGGAAAAGATTCAAGGTAACACTACAGAAGTTAAAATGTGTTACATTTGAAGTGGCCTGAAACTTTAGAGCAGGTTTAATTACAATTCACAATGTAAATAGCAGCACAGAGACAACAGAGGAGAGGAGTTCATTGAGTGAGCTGGATGGTCTTTGTCTGAGTCAAATCTATGGTGCCTCAGTTTGTGCTTATCTGCCTGTTTGACATGTGTTATGAAGTTATGGCTTTAATGTAACATGACTTCTCATCTCAGAAGTTTTTCAAGTACATAGACAAATTACTTTGTAAGATCAGTTATTCCACCTTCATTTATGTTGACATGGTTCAGGATAAAGTCTATTCCAGGCAAATTTCTGCCTCATTATGGTAACTGTCACTGGTCTGATGCATTTACGGTGTTCACAGACAAACCTGTGGATACAGTAATCACAATGCTATTACTGCGATATCCTTTGTACATTTATTGGCTGTGTTGTTACCAGAAATAATTACTTAACTAATCTGTCACACCTTCTATTTGTTTCATATTGTACTTTCAGTCCCCACATTCTCATAATTACTGGAAGTGTTTCATCAGTTACTATACTATAGGTAACGTTACATGCTAACACGTTACCTCTGTATCTCTCTCTGTCTACTTCACTGGTCTCTGTAGATCACCTCTCAGAAATGTACCTGTAATGTAAAACAGAGTGTATGAGAGTTTATTTAAGCATAAACACTAAGCTAACACAATGTGACAGAGACAGAAATGAGCAGTATGTACCTGAGGAAGACCAGTAATTCTGATTGTTGATGTTGTTCATTTCTCTCAGATTCCTGCTCAAACATGTAAAGCTGTGAATTTTATGGTTTAGAAGCAGTTATTAATGTGACATTCACTCAGTTACAGTGATTCGCTGGTTGTAAAAATGGGCAGGGCTGATGCAGAGGTCGGTGGCCAGAGCCTGCTCAGCCCTGTGGAAACTGACCAATCAGAGTAGACTGGGCTTTTAAGGATGGAGGCCTTACAGAGACAGACACTAAAACAGAGCGTTTCAGACGTGAGTAGAAATACGGCAAGTGGTGGAAGTGTTTTTGAATATTAAAGTACGTTAACACTTTCTTGTAGACACCCAAAAACAAAAGATTGACAACATTGCTAACTGCAGCCTGCAGACAAACCAGATGGCCTTATGTACAAAAAATTCCAGAGGTTGTCTCAGGGACTGACAGTATGTATATTCAAACCAGAAACCACATTTATGTTGACCCCAAGGTTAACTCCACGCCTGTAAACCACACTGAAGGGAAGGAAGCTATTAGCTCCAGCTGTGGTGGAGCATAGGTCGGGAACACTGTCAGAATGTGTCACTACCTTTAACTGCTCAAACAAGACAAGACGTGGGACTATCCTTTTGTCACGTTGTATCTCTTCTACTTCTATGTGTGGAAACTGTGCCAAGATCCTGAAACGAAGCTAAAGCAATGACAATGACAAAACAAATCAGCTTTGGAAAGGTTTCTGATTCACAGATGCTGTGTATTATGTTCAGAGTACCTGGGTAATGATGAGAATTTACTTCATCAGAATGAAAAATGTGGCTTGTATTACCAGCACTGCACTTTTACTTGCTGACAGGGTGGACCCATCATACATATTGGAACAATGACACACTTAATTGAGCCATGATTGGCTCAGGTTGATATTTGCTAACTTGAGCATCACCAACAAATACTGACAGATATCATTAAGACAAACACTGCAGCAGATTCAAACACTGACACTGAAATGGCCACTTGAAGTGTGGCTGGAAGGGATCTTTTCATTGCCTGTATGGAAGGAAGTGTTTCTAGCCTCCAAGAAACAATGGAAATTTGATTATGTAAAATCTTATAACATCTTATAAATGTGTATTTCCATTTCTATTTGCTATTTTAGGGGTAGTGGAGGAGAGTGCACTTTTTAATAAACATGCAAATACATCATCTATTACAAGGTCTCAATGTTGGACTACCATTTGACAGAAATGCAAATTTTTGGTATCTTTAAATGTATTTCACATTATGCCTGGACAGTAGGGCTGTCAACCAATATTCTAAATTCAAATTGCAAAAACATCCATACACTCATTTGTGATAACAAATATTTTGATGGTCAGATAATTCCCATCCACTCTAAGCGCCAAGGCAGATGCATTGAAGATGGAGAGGAGTCACAAACCAGAATTTCCACGTTATTTTTGGATCAATGCAAGAAGCACGACCATAATTTTGTCCCATCACTTCTAAAATACATAACAAACCCTATGCCTTTGACACAAATGGTCGGAAATGCAGACTGGACAGTATTTTGTCCACACTTACTATTTAACATGTTCCTTTTGTAGTTAGTATTCTGTATTACTCCACCAACAACAGCTGGGCTGCAGAGGAGTTTTCTCAGGACTGTTAGGTAAAAAGTCTATGTAGCAGTCCAGACAGTACCAAGCAGAGCTGTGACTGAGGGATGCTCTTGGCAGCAACACACAGGGGTGAGGAGTGGGATGTGTTTGGGATGGGGGGTGGGTTAAAGAGGTAGCAGGATAGGACAGGGATGGAGGGTGGGAGCAGCTTAATGGGCCTGACAGGCAGCTGTCAGGCCCATTAAGCAGCATGGCCGATTGGCAGGCCCCCAGTAATTAGTGTTGGGTAAACTCATTTATGGTCCAAATGGGTCGGACAGGGCCAGGACCAGTATGCACGGCGGATGACCTCTGACCCCGCTGACACAGGATACAATAGGGTTACGGTCACATTCGCTATCTGGACCCTATTACTCTCCATTACTCACATTACTCACCCCTCACTGGGCCATGATGCTGGCAGAGGCAGGGCAGGGGACACCGGCCATACAATGAAAGAACGACTCCCCCCTTGTCTCCCCTAGCTCTCTCACCCCTTCTGAAGCACCAAACAGGCCTGATCTGGGGTCAGAGCTTGCACTGATATTATAGCTGCTAAGGTCAGACCCTCTCTCGCCTAATGTGGGACAAGTATCCCCCCTAAACACAGATATGCATGCACACAGACAGACAGACAGACAGACAGACAGACAGACAGACAGACAGACAGACAGACAGACAGACAGACAGACACACACACACACACACACACACACACACACACACACACACACACACACACACACACACAGAGTCATATCTCCCCAACCAAACTGAGTCACCCTCCTCTGCATAATCTGTGCCTCCCCTCTCCTCCTCCTCTCATCATTAGCAGCATGCTGGGCCTCCGCTGCCGTTTGGGTAACCTCATCAGCTGGCTGTATTATCTAAGGGCCTGTGTGACAGGGTCACACAAACTAACTGAGTTCTCAGTGGGAACACAGCCCCACACACGCACAAACACACACACACGCATGCACACATGCACACGCACACACACACACACACACACACACACACACACACACACACACACACACACACACACACACACACACACACACACACACACACACACAAACACACACACACACAAACACACACAGCAGTACAAATCACAGATATGTAAAAGCACATCTACACACATTCTCATACGTGCAAACACACACTGATTCATACAGGCTGAAACACAGACATGGGCAGTAGTAACACACACATACACGCACACATATGTATACACACACATATACCAAGTGTGAGAGCCCCTGCTGGGGGTTGAATCCAACAGTACCAACATTGTTAGCTCCAAATCAACACACAGAGAGTACCACGCTTTCCCAAGACCACCACCACCTCACTGCTGCTGTCCAGACTGTCACCATTCACTGATCCGGGCTCAGTACACACCAATGACGTCTCGTACAGGACAGGGACCCTTGCAATACAATACATGTTTTTATCTACAAGTCTGGAGTCTGAGCTGCTACTAAAACATAAACCTTGTGAGATGACTTTCCAAAGTCTTGGTACAGAAACAATACACAGACTATTGCTGTACCTACCTAGAACTACAACAAATACAATATTATCCACTGTCTCCGCACAATTGCACTACAGCCCGGCACACCTGCAACTGCTCCAGCCTACATGTCTGATGTTTCAGTGATGTGTGAAAATGTCTGATTTTCACACTGTCAGACATAAAAAGTGTGTGACCTGATGATAGATAGATACCACGTGCTGTTCTGTTGCATATGTGAGCTGCCCTGTACACAACACAAGGTGTAAACAGGTCAAGTTTGCTGGACATAAGCATTAAGTATTATTTAAGTAGTATTATGGTCCTCTTTCAGCTGCCGGCTACCTCAGCCTTCCTGACTGAGACTTCATTACCCAGGGAAGAAAAATACATAAATATGGCAATGATTTTTCAGGACAAAACAGAATTCTGCACCACAAAAATGAAAAAATTGTTTCCATGAAAACTGTCAACAGTGAGGTCTGTAGATTATCCTGACTAACAAAGACACTTTCTGAAAAGACAGTGCAGCTAAGTTTGTCAAATGTCATGTTTCAATGTTTTGAAAAACCCAAATTAAATTTGAATTAACTTCCACTTCAGTAATGGAACTCAGTAATGGCCTGCAAATCAGTTTTAATGGTGTCATTTTTTTTATCGCGCGATTAACGTTCTTTGTGACCTAGTGAACTTGTAGTTTTTTAGAAGCTGTGGCCACTGCTAGTAACGTTACAAAAATTACAGGATCCGATTGTAAACCGGAAACAAAACAATACACGCCCCACGCATGTTTTGGTCTCGCCTGCTCGCTAGCTGTGAAAGTGTAGGCGGATGTCAAGCATGAAACGCTGAAATGGATGCGAACAAGATTCTGAATAGAAAGTTTAGTTTCAAAGAGTTGCCAGATGGGTCGACTGACAAGACCAAAGTTTGGACAGAGGCATATGGATACCGCAACTAAGAACAAGCTTACTGCAGCCATATCCAGTAATGTTCATTCTTTCTGCAGAGAAATAAGAGGCTGGGTTGATGAGCCTCTGGTGAATAAACAGAAGAGCGTTATAGTCTGACTGCTTGTATGTTCAAAGGAAACTTAAGAAAGGAAAGTTTAAGCCATGGTTTAACTGCACTATAGGCTGAGTCCTAGTTTACAATGATGTGCACTTTGTAACTTTATCTTGTATCACCCTGTTTTGATCCCTTAGAAAGGGTTGTTGAAGGGGCTTTTTTGTAACCAAGTATTTATTTTTTGTCATCTGTTTATTGACACGGTTAAATTGTGTGAGATTTGATTCATTCAAATGTGAATGACTGCTCAAAGTGAGAATGTTAATGTGAAATATAACACTACACGTTGTTGTTTTCAATAAAAATACATTTGCACAAAGCAAGCCTATCTACTTTTCCATGTTGATAACGGTACTAAAATGATAATTAATGGGAAATTTAGAATAGATAAAAATGTGCGATTAATTTGCGATTAATCGCAAGTTAACTATGACATTTATGTGATTAATCGCGATTAAATATTTTAATCGATTGACAGCACTAATTCCTACCCATCCTTGCATGGTCAGCTTTTAAAATATGTGAGTCCCTCGTTTGATACAGAGAAAGTACAGCATCCCAACCGTGCCAGATGCAGTTAAAAAACAACTAGAGGTGTGTAACTGAGATCACACTGGTCTGACCTGTGAGAACCAAGCAGTCATGTAATAGTGCAGTAATGACTGAGCACATCGACATGTTGACGGGTATTGCGGCTGGTGTGATCCCATCACAAGTTATGAACTGAATTCTTTCAATTGACCGAAATTTTTCCAGTCTGCGACATGACTTTGATTTCCTACTTTTTTAAGGTTTTCTCTACCCTTGCAACAGTTTGTTACAGAAACAGTAACTTCAAAGTGTTACATTAGGCATGTGAGTAGATTTCACAGGCGTAGTTAATTATTTCAGTTTTCTGCATATTAGAAGCAGCTATTTTTGGTTATCCCAAGAGGACCACTGGGTCTCACCTGGTCACCCCAGTAGAAAGGTTCTGGATATGCCCCTGCTTATCAGGACTGCAAATTCACTTGTATATCTTAAGACAGCCCCTTCAGTGATTGAGTTTGACACTCCTGTTTTAGTATAGAAAATAACATTAAATCCACGCCACAATTTTCAAAGAGGTAAATGACACGAGGGCTCGATCTGTGTGACCAACAGTCCAAAACTCAAAGAGGTTTCTTAAAAAATATGTAAAAAAATATGCAAATCCTCAACATTGGAGAAGCTTGAATGAGGAAATGTCTGGTATTTTTTGCTGTTGATTTACGGACTAATTCACCCAGTGTGTCCGTATGAGATGTAACCCTCATAAAGTGAGGAAGAAAGGAGAAATAAACCCATCAACACTTCCACAGATTTACCCTCTGGCTGTGGTCCTAGTTGTGGTTCTTTGATGATGAAATCCAGTTTGAGCCTGTGTAAGTGTACAATTGTGCACATGCAGCTAATCACATCTTATTTTAAACATATATCATATATTTCCCACATCTAAAGCTTACTTAAACAGCTCAAAATTTAAAAGGTTGGGATTTCAATGAGTGTAGCCTGGCTATGACGGCACTCATCACCGTGAATGACAAATGATTTCAATTCTTGCCGTTGCCATCTCGACTTTTGTAGGAATTAGGGAATTCCATTCTATTAAGAGGACATAATACAAACACAAAAAGTAAGTCAGTATTTATCTCAGCCTCTGCCCCGAGAACCAATTACACATGAATGCAAGAGAACAGTCCACATTCCGGCTCTGGGAATGTGGAGGCATTTGGCTCTGGACTCCAGGGACGGTTTAGCTTTGCCTAGTCACCCACCACCCCCACCTCCCGTCAGAAAGAGGGTTGTTAATTTGTTGCGCTTGACCCCGGGCTTTGTGCCTGACGTGTATCTAGTTTGTAAAAAGTGCTTTTATCTGCTTTCTAAATATGCCTGAGCTCAAAGGGTTATGATGCTTTTATATTGGTCAGGGAGGGAGACAATGGTCAAAGGGTGCTTTGCAAGTGCTGACCCCTGCTGACACACATGCACGTACGTGTACACACACACACACACACACACACACACACACACACACACACACACACACACACACACACACACACACACACTCCCTCTCACTTTCACTCCCAGCCTCCTCTCCCTTGCTCCTCTAGCCCTTTCTTACGCATCGATATGCATGGACACACACACGCATACACGTAAGCCCAGACCTTGTTGTCCCAACCCCACCCCCCTGTGGTCCTTTTGGCTTCTGTTTGTGTCTCCTGCGTGTAGGGTCACCAGGACATTCCTCAGCCGGCCCCTCGGCTCTGTTCATCTAGCTGGAACAGACCGGGACCCAACACACCGTCACACTTAACACACACAGCAGACACAACAATGTGCTCATGTTAGCTAGCTGATTCAGGAAGCACATATGTTTATAACTTTGTAACAGCAATATGTCCAAAATGTAAAAAAGTGCCTGTAAGTGTTGTAAAAATATTAAAAAATCAGTTGAAGTAAGAATATGCAACTTCTGATGAACAAGGATAATGTGGCAGTTACAAACTGTTGCAGTAATGTCAGTTACACAGTAATACATACCTTTTATCTAAAATGAACTATTAGCCATCATAAACTACTGGTCATATCAGACCAATTAATGCTGTAGCCGCAGCATATTGTTGAGGGATAAGGTCCAGAAAGTTCCCATTTAAAATCTGGACCAACAAACTATCCATCTGAACCGAATGTTCTACCTATTATTAGAATCAGTGAGGGATTCCGAAAGATTTGGAATATTCAGTACTGGCTTCAGACACAATAAGAAGCTGTTGAACCCTATCCCAAGTACTGAACTCCATTACTGAAGTAAGAATAAATTGACTGCATATGACTTAGTCCTTTCATTTGGGTGTAATATGTTGACTAATGACATAATAATGAGATAACAGCTTCAGACACTGGATACTTAATTTGATTGCAATATACTAACTGTAGTTACTGATTTTACACTGTTAAATGTAATATGATATTTTAAGATTATCTGAGAAATTCCTGTATTTAACATTTAAATGACATTTTCGAACCATTGGTGAGACATTTTGATAACTTGGCAAGTCTCTATATCATGAGATGCAATGAGTGCTTATTGCATGAACAGAAGGCATAAACCAACCTGGATGATCACTTACTAGAATGCACAGATTTACATACTGACATCCACAATTCATTTATGAAAACATTAGTTTAAGATATCTCAACCTGTATTCTAACTGGCAAGACTTATATTCCTATTTCCATTATGTTAGCTCAGTGTGACAACCCCCACCTCAGTGCATCACAAACTTCCTTAAAGAACTGGAGGCAGCAGATGAGGCTGGGGGAAATCACATCCAGCACCTGGACCATAAACACTGGAGCCCCCCAAGGACATGTGCTCTCCCCACTGCTCTTCTTCTACACAAATGACTGCTCATGAGAGCTGTCTATTTAACTCCTGAAATTTGCAGACAACACAATGATCATTGGTTGGTGATGAGTCTGCATACAGACGGCCTTCTGGTGCAGTCAGAACAACCTGAAGCTGAACATGCTCAAAACTATGGAGATGACAGAGGACTTCAGAAGCACTATGACCGCTGTCACTATCTCCCATGACCTTAAGTGGGCATCCAACATTGACGCAATCATCAAAAAGGCCAGCAGAGGATGAAGCATACGAAGGTTAACCTGCTCCAGGAGCTGCTGATCCAGTTCTACACTGCAATCACAAGTTTGGGTTGGCTACCAAACAGGACAGGAACACACTGCAACAGACAGGACTGCAGAGCAAATCATTAGTGCCAACCTGAAACCCATTCAGATCTTTATATATCTCCAGAGTCAGGAGACGGGTGGGAGACATCGATGCCGGTCCATCACACTCTAAAAACAAGCTGTTCTAACTTTTCCCCTCCGGTAGGTGCTGCAGAACACTGTACACCAAAACTACCACACACAAGACACAACAGTTTCTTCCCACAGGCCATCACTGTGATGAACGCTTTAACTAATCCTAGTGACAATAATCCTGTAACACTAAAACATCCACTTAACTACAAAGTATAAACGATATATTTACAGTTAAAAAAAAACCCCATAGTGCTCTAACATGTATGCATGCATGACGGCTCCTCACCCAATTGTATGGACACAATAGTTCTTTGTGCATTTTCATCTTTGTTCAGCTTTTTTGTCCTTGCTTTTAGCTGTGTGCCTATCATCCTGTAAATTGTTCTGTGTACAAGTACATTGAGATCATCTTCAAAACTGGTGTCAAATTCCCTGTAAGTGCACACATACTTGGTCAATAAAGCTGGTTTGATGTTTTACACCTAAACCTAAAGATATCTACAAGTCAGAAGTGAATCAGAAACATCTTGAAGTCACTGTCATAAAGTGACACATTGATTTTACATTTCAGAAGTCAAAACTGATTTGTAGATATCTTTAATTAGTGGTATCACATACATTTATGGCAGAAAAGAACTTCATTCTTGGCAGTCAGGGTGGAATTGCACATCTTAATTTGATTTTTCAAATCATGAATGCAGTACGGATCTCTATAATGCCACTTCGTCAGGCTAGTGCATGATAAAAGGACTTGATGATATTATTCGTAGAAATTATTATAATTATTATTATTTGAAATTATGACCCTGGCATCATGACATGAGCATTGTGGTCGATCAAAAATATAATCATCAATATGAAAAAATCTAAGTACATGTGCCTCACAGTAAGTGAGGTCGCCGGTTCGATTCCCGGGTCGGGCCTTTCTGTGTGAAGTTTGCATGTTCTTCCCGTGCATGCGTGGGTTCTCTCCGGGTACTCCGGTTTCCTCCCACAGACCAAAAACATGCTCATTAGGTTGATTGGTGACTCTAAAATTGCCCCTAGGTGTGAGTGTGAGTGTGAATGGTTGTCTGTCCGTGTATGTTGCCCTGCGATCGGCTGGCGACCGGTCCAGGGTGTACCCCGCCTCTCGCCAGTTGACAGCTGGGATAGGCTCCAGCCCCCCCGTGACCCCGAAAGGGATAAGCGGCATAGAAAATGGATGGATGAAAACATCTATGTTAAAGTGTTCAAATGCCTAGCTATTACATTTCTACAAATATACCATTACTACATGTTGTACTTTTCATTTCATTTCTTTTTTTTTTCTTGACTAGGGTATTAGTTTTTGCATTTTAAAGGCGTAATCTGTAAATGTTTGATATTTTTACATGATCATGTGAAATGAAAATGAATCACTTAATAATCTTTTAAAAACACCTTCTCTTAATCTGGCCATTGTAAATTTATAACCCACTTTCTGGCTGTACACTATACTGACAAGCAAACTGGAGGTCAAAATTGGATCAAACATATCTCTTGCTAGTCAGAAGACAATTGTACATCTACAATTATGTCTCCTCTTGACTATGGTGATACTATACATGCCTCTCCCTCCACTCAAAGGTGTCTTCACCCTGTGTATCACAGTGTACTGTGTGTCATCACAGCTGATAAATTCCTCACTCACCATTGCATCATATAAGAAAAGGTGAGATGGTCTTCTTTAACCAACAGAGGGGAACTGCATTGTACTGTATATTACCTATCTATGAGGGTTTACAGCAAACACTTTCACTCCACTCTCTGGTCTCATATAAATACAGTAGTTTTTGTGCAATGCAAGGTCACTGGATATTTTAACATTAGCTGTACCACATTATCAAATTGAGTTTAGGGGAACTGGTTTCAACTACTATGCTCGGTACAAATGGAATGAGCTGCAAAAAACTATAAGACGATGCTCAAGTATCTGCTTTGGAACTGCTTTTCTTCATGTAAAACTAATGTCTAACTTGTTAGTGTGAATTTTCTGTCTGCCCATACTTCAACTGGACAGTATATGTTTGTTCTTCTATAAAGTTCCCTGAGTAAATAAATTATTAATCTATGTCCTTGGCTATATAATGGTTTGATTGATTGATGGATTAATGTTTACTAATTGGTGCATACTTAGAAAAGACCTGAGGCCTTCATTGTAAGGTACCACACTTCACTTCCACAGCACAGCACAACTCTTTGGACTTACAACTTTTAAAGAAGCAATTTAATGAATTTATCGAGATTTGGTTTGAAAAACCAAAGACCATGTAAAGCACACGAGACAACAGCATTTTTACACCGCAAGTGAAAGTCACAATCCACAATAACATGCTGACATTTTTGATTCGAGTCAGTGAAAAGCGGTCTCTGTGACAAGTGTTTGTATGGTAGGGGTCAGCGAGGAGCGCGACTGACAAGTTTTAAATTGGGAACCACTAGAAGCAGAGCTTCAGTGATCACAGAGCTTTGTCCTGCTCAAAATGTGGTGGGAGTGACGCTCATTAGGATAATGTGCTGTATGAATAACACTGCTGCCAGTACCTATCACACACTCCCACGCTGTTTGGGCTCTATGGTGCCTGGATCAATACACGTCTACTTTAACACTTTGGTTCCAGTGAGTTTTGGTCATAATTCAAAATACAAAATGTGGCTCAACTAAATACACATGTTAAACAAATGGGAGAGATCTTTCAATAAGTTCCATAAGAAAGGTGACCAATCAGACATGCTGCCCTAACTCAAAACTCAACATCTAAAAAGTTTTGACAAAAATCTGGGGTTTAAACAACTAACTGATTACACTTTCTTTAGAAAATGAATTGAAAACAAATCTCATAATTCAATAATGAGTTAAATCATTTAGTGAAAACACAACTCTCTTTTTCCAGCCTCACTTCTGTCAGGACAGTAAACTGAATATCTTTGGGTCTGGGTCTGAAGAAACAAATAAAAACATGACTTTGGGCTCTGAGAAATAAACAACACTTGGTTACAATGATTCCAAGTAAATTCTAATCAAATATGGTAACGCCTATATTTTACCTATTTTAAAGATGACTTTAAACTTTTACCATTTTGCTTTATATATATAGATTGTAAAATCATTTGTTACTATTGTGATGAGAGCCATAACTAATGTTTTCCTTCTTAGTTAATTAATCATGTAGTCCAAGAAGTGGTCTTGTTTTGTCCAAACAAGAGTTAAAAGCACAGATTTTCAATTTACAGCAGTAAACAGAAAACAGTGTTTAGCATTTTTGCTTAATAAATGACTGACTCATTAACTGACTATTAAAATCTCAAATGTCTCAGCCCTAAGCGTGATATTGTTTCGAACCATTACACCAAGCCCTATCTTATGGACAAAACAATTATTCTGAAGAAAAAACAAATCAACAGATTGATATTTTCCCTCTTTTCAGGGTTTTCCTTGGTTACAGTCAGTTTTTCTTGATCAGCTCAAGTTTGACAAGCTGAAAGCTCAGTGGGCATGTTTTCTGCATAGCTTTGTGTATATATGTGTAATTTAAGACAATGGAGAACAGAAAAATGTGGGATATATAGGATATATTTAGGCTAGCATTAGGGTTTTTCAGATATGAGTTTGAACATTTGGAAACGCACTTTGAAGGCTGTTTGTCTCTCATGTTTTTATCATGTTTCACATATGGCAGAGTGTGTCTGGCAAAGCGAAAACGTGAAAACACTCTTCCCTTGTAAACCTGAGACCTGAGAACACCTGTATGAGGCCAGCATATAATGAGAGGTCTTGATGTACTCTGTGTGTGTGTGTGTGTGTGTGTGTGTGTGTGTGTGTGTGTGTGTGTGTGTGTGTGTGTGTGTGTGTGTGTGTGTGCTGAAAGTTTCTCTCAGTTTGTGTTTATGTATGTAGTAAGTGTGGGGCGTTTGCAAGGTGTGTCTCTCTTCAAGAGAATGTCTGCCTGTAATGTGTGTCTGCATGAAGCTATCTGTGTGTGTAAGGAATGTAAGGTGTGTGTGTGTGCGTGTGTGTGTGTAATGAGGGGGTTCAGAGGGAGCTGTGATTATTCTCACCTCCTGCGGTGTGGGTCCTCTGGCTCTGTGGGCCCCAGGGAAAGCGCCCTGTATTTAGCGTGTGGGAACGCACATTCTGCCCCCTTATTGCTGCATTGTTGCAGCCTCGCTCTTTTCTTCTCTTTTTTTAACTAATTGAATTCTTGACTCCTGAGCCACAGGGACGGCTCGGGAGAGACCAAAGAGAAAGACATGAATTTCAGGCTTTTTCTTGCGGTTGAGTGGGGCAGAGCAGTGGGGGCTGGAATTGGAGTGTGTGAGGTTGGGTGGTGGTGGTAATGGGAGTGCAGTCAGAGAGGGACGGCTCTGGCTGGCTGGGTGGCTGCTGTGGCGTCACCCTGTACTTTGATACTGGAGGTCAAAGGTCAACCTCCCCCAGCAGTGGTGAGAAAGTAGCGAATTGGGGATGGTTTATCCAACAATAAATTTCTTCTTTTGGAAACTTTCAAAAGCGCTTTTGGCCCCTGCAACATCTTTGTAGTTGTGCTTGAGGAACTCTAGACAAAACAATTGTAACCCCCCCCCACCCCGTTCTCACCTCTCTTCAGGGTAGCTTCTCCCTTCACTGGCTTCTGCCAGCCCCCCTTCTCTACACTAGTGGTCAGTGTAGCATACCCCCATGCCAAACCCCACCCCAGTTCCAAGTCAGGATACCCACCTAGTCTAGCAGGAAATTGGCAGAGGGCAATATGCAGACATTACAGGCTCTATTCTACTTGGCACAAGGGATCAAAGTCAAATGAACTTTCTTATTGTATTTCAATTTTCCTTTTTTTAACAGGACTGTAATTATAGAGCAAAAATCAATGCACTGATATGCTCTTCTCAGGAATGGAATCTATAACACAGCTGGCTTTATCTGTCTGCTAAAGTGACTGCTTCTTGTCATACAGACATACATGACTGTTCAACAGTTGGAATCGCCTGCCACAAAAGCTTGATTCGGTCCAGTCACATGGTTGAGGGGGATACTCTATATTTCTGAATAGTCTTTCATGCTTGCAGGTTGTAGAATTTAAAAAAAAAAAAAAAATGTTATTTTGAATCAACAGTTTGCAGTAGTGTTTTTTACATAGAGAACAAAATGCTGTACAATGGTTTAACCAGACTGACAACTGAAAGGGCAAGAAGAGATAGATACCTCTGAGAAACAGTTAAATAAGAATATAAGAAATCACACATCATGGTCACACAGACAGAGAAAGAGGACAAAAAAGGAACCAACAGCAGCAGTTACTGATAAAAGAAACTGGAAGCTTCGCATCAAATCTGTGCAGATTTAAATAGGAACAGCTTCTTGTTTCAGAGTCAACAGGACAGCCTATAACAGGCTGGAATTAATAGGTGTGTTGCTTTAAAAAAGCTACTCTTAAAACTCCAAAATAGAAATAGAAGATTAATCTAGGGCAAGGGTTCTCAAACTTATGACTCAAAGGTTTGCATCTGATTTCTATTCAAGGGCAGAGGTCCGATTGGAAATGACAAAATAACATTTAATCACTTTTTTAAAGTAACATCTCTTGTGATTGGACTGTGCTAGCATGAATGCGAGGCAGACAAGGCCAGGCAGTTCATCTCTGTTTCTGACTCAGACATATTATTGTAACTACATGTATACTAATTGCAGTAATTGTGTCCTCGAGAAAAAGAAACATATTCTGTATCTGTCATTTAGGAGCTGATAGCTAATTCTCTGCTGTAATGTTGTGTGTGAACTCAGCAGCACCAACACACAACACTCTCTGCAACAGTCAATGTTGCCATGACAAAAACATCAACCTTATGGAAACAAGCCAAATTAAAACCACATTCATCTGGGGAGCCGATCACTGTGAATGATCTGCAGCTACACTGTATATCCACCATCACTAACAAATTATTGATCAATAGTATATAAAAATAGAAAACATTACACATCATAATGTATCTTCATCTGTTCATAACATGAGGTATGGCAGGGGTCCTAAACCCCATTGGTACAAGGGCCAAAATTTTTCTAAGCAGACTCGTGGGGGCCAGACAAATTGGCCTATTTACTACTTTCACTTTCTGACAAAATTACTGTTATCTTCATGAGTGTGATATCCTCCTAAAACACATGGAAAATTCAAAATGGAAACCACATACTAAACTAGAAAATGCTCTCAGACCTCCACCAAGAGGCAGTCTGTGCTCAACACAAAACCCACAGTTCAGCTACCGACCAATGAACGTCCTTATCGCGACTCAAAACTCCTTCTCAGGATCCCAGGAAACAAACAAAAATACTAATTTTGAGACACAATACAACAGGTGGCCAACGAAAATAAACAAGAAGTGATGCCTCTTGCATCCAATAAATCAATTAGTCTCTGTGATGTTTGTGGAGTGGTGGACCTTTTGGCTTGTTGCCAGGGGTTGGCAACCTAATCGCCAAACACTCTGAGGATGGACTGGACCTCTTCCATTGGTGAGTAATGTTTGACATACACATTTTCTACATTCATTCATATTCAGCAGGCTGGAAGGTCTGGCAGGCCAGATGTAACCGCAGGCCACTAGCTGACGATATGGGCTGGGTCTGGATTGACTTGTCATTCGGTCTGGACTTTGAGAAGCTCTGCTCCAGAGTCTGCACTATTGGAATTGACTTACAGAATATCAGCTGAACATATTACAGTCACACAGACAGTTAAAACCTCTTAAGAAGAAGAAGAAGAAAAAGAAACATACTTGATTGATCACATCACACAGTGAGTTAGGTGTACACTACACGCCATGCTTCCTGTGCAATTATTTTTTCTCCGCATTTATCCCATCCTCGGTCTGTCGATCCTCCGCGGCAGACCAGGAGCGGTAGGCTGCCAGCTGCCAGCCGACGCCGACGCCTGGGGACCAGTTCTCCTTCGTCACCATTGGTCAGGTGGTGATCTTCTTGCATGTCTTTAGTGGGGGAAACCCCGGGTGAACATGGGGGGAACATGCAAACTCCACACAGAAAGGCCCCCTTTTTTCCTTGAGCAGCAGGCACCAAAGGCATGGTGGAGGATACGGGATTCGAACCGGGGACCTTCTAGCTGTGAGGCGACAGTGCACCACTTGTGCCACCGTGCTACCTGAAATCTAACAACTGAGTAGACTGCAGAGATTCCAAAGAAAAATGGGCTCCCACAATATTTAGAGTGGTGCTTTCAGTTGCAAGCACCACTGTGGTTCAGTAATCGCAGGTCATTTAGGCTTCAAATTCAAAACTGAACAGTATTTATGGGGACAAGGGTTAAAACAATATTCAACCCTGTCAAGGAACGCTGTGGGGACATCAACTAAATGGAAGTTTTGATGATTTAATAATTCTACCTTTGGGGTCAAAACTATTTCAAATGTAAAAAAACATATGGTGTCTGAATTATACTGTTTTTATCTATGTCAGAAAAGCCATTATTGAAGTGAAGAAGAAAAACATCAACATAACGTTTGCTAACTTTTGAATGGTGGTGTGTGGTGACAACTTTGATGTGCACATACATTGTACATTTTACAAATCTGTAAAAAGTAATGGCAGAAAATACACATTACATGAAAAGCGCACACACAAACTCATCAACTGACACACACAAACGTGCAGGTAATAATGTTAATATGACAAGGCTGAGGCTAGTAATTTTAAAATCTGTGATCATATAGTTTAACTGTGATAGGAGTGGGTTTCTGGCCTATGAAATTGAGACAGGTGATCGTGAAAAGAAAAAGGTATGTTTCCAGCCTGGACTTGAAAGGTGCTGCTTTCGGTGCCTGCTGCTCGAGGAAAAAGGGGACTTTCTGTGTGGAGTTTGCATGTTCTCCCCGTGTTCACCCGGGTTTCCTCCTTAAATCACCCCCACTAAAAACATGCAAGAAAACCACCACCTGACCAATGGTGACGAAAAACGGATGGGTCCCCGGGTGCTGGCGTCGGCTTGCAGCCCACCGCTCCTGGTCTGCCGCGGAGGAACGATGGCCCAAGATGGGTCAAACGCGGAGAAAATAATTTCACGAAGCATGGCGTGTGTGCAGTCTCCTCCCTGTAGCATGTGTGTGCAGTGATCAATAAAAGTAAATCTTAATCTTAATCTTAAATCTTAAAGCATCAACACAGCTTGCACAGTGGTTGATTATTCCAGAGAAGCAGAGCTCGGCAGACAAAGGCTTGACCACCAAAGCAGTTCTTATTAAATTGACAAATAGCTGATAATAATAATAATAATAATAATAATAATAATAATAATAATAATAATAATAATAATAATAATAATAATAATAATAATAATGATGTTATGAAGGCATGTGCTTGCATGTGATTTCAGCATCTGATTTTGGTAAAATTTGCCTATTTTATGAAGGTGAAAAAAGGCAGTTCCTGTTACACACATGATGTGTGGCTGAAATGTAAGAGAGGGATCAGTTAATATTTCCAGATTCTTAACTGTATGGGTAAAAAAACGCCAAATATTTAAATCCTGGATGCATTCAAAAACAGGAAATAATTTCATATCCAGTGATGGACTCCTGACAAGCACATCTTGAATTTGAAAGGCTGTTATGGAAAGCGACACAATGCTTGCACCATATTTGGCTCCTGGGGCCAGATGCTTAAAACTCTGTCGATTCACAACTAAAACTCAGACAGAATTATGCATATGCATTTTTTCATCAGACTTAAAGCTGCATGTACGCCTGATTCTGTCTTATAAATCTCACTCACTGTGGAATTGGGTGCACATGCATAACCCTCACTTCTACTCCTACAATTACAACACCCTTAAATATCTGTTTGTCAGTGACGCTGTACCACTCATGGAGCCTGTCAATGGGAGGAACAGCACAGAAGAAAAAGTCCAGTTTAAAAGACTGTTGCATTGGCAAGATTCTCAAACAGCATCAGAACAAATGTCATTATGCACGACCATCATGCATGTCTGTTGCCATTTATAGCACACACACCATTATATCTGTAAAGCATCATTGTGGTGATCATCATTACTGAATGTCAGAGGGATGATCAATGATTAAGTAATAGCATTCATACTGAAACAGACTTTATTAAGTGTTGTGGAAAAGTTAAATGCAAATAAAATAGATAATAAGAAAAAAAACAATAGAATTCATCACTCTTAATTTAAGTTTTAAATAATAACACAATCTGTAAAATGTTTTACAAAAAGGTTACATCTCACCTTACTTCCACGTTGAAAACTGTCTATGCCTGGTCTGAAGCGTGTGTGGGAAAAGGCGCATGCATGTTTTTTTTTTGCATTACATCATTTATAGATCTGGCCTAAGCTGTCTGAGGGGGTTCAGTATGCTTCAAAGTAACTAGTTAGCATACAAGCAGGGATATTTACTCATTGTTGCTCTTTTTCAGTACCAAACCATTTACAAAAGGAGTTTTTTAAAATTAACCAAAAATCTTAAAAATAACCAAAAGACTTTTCATTACTCTTTCAATCACTGATTTTTCTATGGAGCTGAAAACTTAATTAACTAACATTTCCTCACAAATATCATTTCTCTTGAGAGATGAATACATACCTCTTATACGGGTCAGTGGCAGAAAGCACTTTTGTTTGCGATACAATACTTTCCAGACCTGTGCAATGTGTCCATAACAGCCCCAAATCAGATGTTATTCAACAACACATGCAAAACTGCGGCCGGGTTCACTTTTGTATAGAGTTAGAATTTTTTATTTATTTTTTATTAGAAAATAGCCTGCTAGGGTTATGTAGAAAGTTCTGCATCATTCAGAGTAATTTACAACAGACTTAGCAAGTATTGCCAAGTGTCATCCAGCCACATCTAAAGGAAAGGGAATATCCACTTTTCCAAATTATTTGATTAGTAGAAATTAGAAAAGATTAGAGGAAATTTGAGAAATCTAATGAACAACTTCAAATTGCCTTATTTGCAGTGTTTTGCTGTTGTGGATAGTACATAAGCACATTTTACTCAAGTTTACTCAAATAATCAACATTTATTACCATAGCACCGAGAGGAGGCATTTGGCTGTAAAATGAGAAAAAAATAACTTTTGATTCTGCAAGTACTTTGATGACAATCCTTTACTTTTACTAGAATGCAGTTTTTCAATGCAGGATATACTGCATTTTAACAATTCTATTGATTATTTTTACTGAAGCAACTTTTCATTACCCCGTGTATTGACTATTGTGCTACTGTGGTCTTTATATGAGTCTGTCAGCATTCTGTTAAGACTTCAGTTGTGTTGAAGTATTAGAGAAAAGACTTTTACATAAAAATGACTCAGGCAATTATTCAGACGTGACAGCAACGTGTAAGATGGCCATAACATTGACTTGCCAGGGTGCATGTCTAAAAAAAGCTTCATGTAGCAGTTAGTCAGTAAAACAGAAATATGTTCAGTATCTTCAGTAATCCTGTAGACTTCTAAATGCAGCGATACAGTGCAATAAAAAACATGACTGAACTCCTCATGTTTTACAGTACATGGTGTTTTAAACTCAGTATACAAATTGGTACAGAAATTAAGTCGAACCCAGACAATCAGAAACCTGTTATGACAGGAAACTGACAGGAAACAGTGCGTGAAGCTGGGAAAACACATCTCCGATGCAAAGCATCAGCACCGGATCCCCCCAGGGCTGCGTTCTAACTCCTCTGCTCTTCTCCCTGTACACGAACAGCTGCACCTCCAGTCACCAGTCCATCAAGCTCCTGAAGACGACACCACCCTCATCGGACTCATCTCTGATGGCCACGAGTCCGCCTACAGGTGGGAGGTTGACCATCTGGTGACCTGGTGCAACCAGAACAACCTAGAGCTCAACGCTCTAAAGACAGTGGAGATGGTTGTGGACTTCAGGAAAAACTCAGCCTCACCTGCCCCCATCACCATCTGTGACTCCACTATTGACATGTATTGTCTTTCCGCTTCCTGGGAACTATCATCTCCCAGGACCTCAAGTGGGAGACGAACATAAGCTCCCTCATCAAGAAAGTACAGCAGAGGATGTACTTCCTACGCCAAAGACAATGATGGTGCACTTCTACACAGCCATCAGTGAGTCCATCCTCAGCTCCTCCATCACCATCTGGTACGCTGCTGCCACCGCCAAGGACAAGGGCAGACTGCAGCGTGTCATTCAGTCTGCAGAGAAGGTGATTGACTGCAATCTCCCGTCTCTTCAGGACCTGTACACCTCCAGGACGCTGAGGCGTGCAGGAAAGATTGTGGCTAATCCCTCCCACCCCGGACATAAACTCTTTGAGACACTCCCCTCTGGCAGGAGGCTGCAGTCCATCAGGACCAAAAACCTCACGCCGCAAGAACAGTTTTTCCCATTTTTTCCCCCCCCGACACTCTTCGCACTTCATCTCTGCCTCATCTTGTCACACTGACATTGCCATAACTCTATGCGTTACATTAACGCTCAGCTTGCATTTCCTTGTCATTTTACTGTATCACTGCCAGCTGTACAGCTCTTTTTATCCATCCATCCATCCATTTTCTATGCCGCTTATCCCTTTTGGGGGGGGGGAGCCTATCTCGGCTGTCAACGGGCGAGAGGCGGAGTACACCCTGGACCGGTTGCCAGCCGATCGCAGGGCACATTGCTCTTTTTATTCGGGGGGAAAACAAAAAAAAAGACTGTATATATATTGTTATATTTTTTACTTTTTAATAGCTTATTTTTAGAAGATTTGTCATGCACCAACTTCACCAAAACAAATTCCTGATATGTGTAAAATCGTGCTTTTTCTGATTCTGATTATATATTCTGATTATCTATATTCACGCATATGAATAACCAGGTTTTTATATGTTCCAACTAGAAACCATATTCAGAATGCCATAAGAACAGGGTAAAATGGAATAATAATGTTCATGGAAACATACTCATTGCTGGCTGGTTGCTCTTTGGCATCAGAGACCATTAAAGATACATTAATATGCAAATACTTGCTTCATTATGGTGAGAAGGACTGCATCTTTTCTCACAGAACTGTAATTGTAAAAAACTCATCTCCTTCACTGCTACACTGATATACTTCACAGCAGATAGCAAGACAATCTGGAAGAAGAAGATAATAGATAGAGATATCCCAATTCATATCTAAATCTTGGGTCCACAGAAGATAACTATGAGCTGGACAAGCATAGCGGAGTCCAAGAAACCATATCAGTTGTAACTCAGTGTGAGAGCTGCCTTGCTGCTACACATTTGCAGCTGCCCAGCCCACACTTAAACCTGTTGGGTCTTGTTCGAACGAGAGCAGGGTCTACAGAAAACACCTCGGTCAACGATAAGCTAAACACTTGCCCCATTTCCTATTGCCTGGACTCACACACACCAGGTAGTGAGAGACAGGGAGGAGAGACAAAGAGGTATAAACAAACAGGACACTCATCACAAGTTTAAAGCATGGCTGTACCAGCGTGGTTTTCTGCCCAGAATCCTGTGGCCACTCCTGGTGTATGAGGTGCTAGTCTCAACAGCTGAGGCCTTGGAAGGGAAAATAAGTTCTCACCTCAGAAGATGGTTTGGGCAAGAAAGAGGAGGAAGAGTTCAAGGTGACGAGAACTAGAGAGGTGTTAGTACAGGGACTTTCTATGAGAGAGACTGACCCAAAGGTGGCCAAAGTTGGAATCAAGTTGAGGACTGGGAGGAGATGGCAAGTAGTTGAAGGTAGAGACAAGGCTGCTCCAAAGCAAGCTGTTGAGAGTAGTGACACAAGGTAGAGTAGGGATGCAATCTTCTCCAACTTTACAGACTGACACAAGAGGAATGAGAGAAGCTGTGTTGTTCAGTATGACATGAGAGTAGCAACAGAAGAGAGGTCATGCAGGATGGTGGCAGCTGGATGCCTGCACAAGGTGGGACAATGCACTGGAGAAGAAGGTGACATGGACTGATCTGCAGAAAGCTGAGGCCCACTGGATCAGGTTACTTGTCTTGGAGGTGTATGACATGGTTTCCAGGCTGTCAAAACTACTCACATGGGACAAAGCTGAGACACTAGCATGCCTGCTGTGCTCCAAATGTGGACCCTACAGCCATGGCAGCACCCAGAGAGGGGTGCAGCCATTACACTCAGCTAGGAACCTTGGCCGTTGCAAGGGAATCACTACCATGAGTCTAGACATTGCCAGAGCCTACAGTACCTTGGGTACCAAGAGACACACCATAGATGTGGCAGAGAAGACCTAAAGGTGGCTGTGGCACAAGAGAGGATAACCATGGGGCAAGCAGTTGGGCAGCCATGTGGGCACAGGTCTTACTAGCCACAGCTGTGTCACCTTAAGGATAGTGTATAATGTTGAAAGACCCAAAACACCACATGATTCAATGAACATCACTGAACATGTGTCCAAAAGCCTCAGCGGATGTATTTGCTCATTCATCTAATTGGGTGGCACATTGGCACACGGTCACTAGCCTCACAGCTAGAAGGTCCCGGTTAGAATCCTGCTGTGGGCGCTGGTGGCATGTCCTCCACCATGCCTTCAGTGCCTGCTGCTCGAGGAAAGGGGCCTTTCTGTGTGGAGTTTGCATGTTCTCCCCGTGCTCACCTGGGGTATCCTCTTTAAAATACCCCCACTAAAAACATGCAAGAAGATCACCACCTGACCAATGGTGACAAAAGGAACTGGGTCCCCAGGCGCTGCTGTCGGCTGGCAGCTGGCAGCCCACCGCTCCTGGTCTGCCAGACCAGACCAAGGATGGGCCAAATGCGGAGAATTCATTTCACAAAGCATGGCGTGTGCAAGTAATGTGTGGTGCATGTATATGTGATGTAGTGATCATAAAAAGTATGTTCTTCTTCTTCTTCTTCTAATGTAGTAAAGTCAAATGTCAGTGGAATGGACAGGAAATAATTACTGAATGAAAATAGTATTTGTGTTAAAAAGAGAAAGTGAAAGCAGCAGATCAGTGAGTATGATGGAGGAGTTTTATTTTTTATTACTTACAGAACAAAAGAAAATTAGAAGTGTCGCTATTTTTGGTGCAAAATAGGCAATACAAATAGTAGGGTGAAGACTAAGTATAGATCAGAATTCTAAATCAAACTGAAACTGATGTAATCATTTAATTTTCTGTCATGGTCAGAGTCTCTCAACATTTTGGTAGAGGAAATTAATGAAAACCATGCAGAGATTTATTCACACAGAGACCAAAACAGACAAAATCAACACAGACGACAATGTGAGAAAATCTTATCTGACACTATTTTATCCATGCAAGCTTCTGTAGTTCCTCATCATATATCATAAACTGAATATAAATTAAAATATAAATATAAAAATATATAAATTAATATGTAAGAAAAAAAAGGCAAGGCCAACAGTCACTAATGGGATCAATATCTTTTCTGAGGCAGCAAGGACTGTGGACGAGAGCAGCTGTCCTGTGCTAGCCTTGGCATTTCACTGCAGCCACAACAATCCTCACTAACAGACCTTGAGATGATATCCAGTGGAACAACAAAAACACAAGGATGGAAACAGAGGTTGGGTTGTGTGTGTGCATGTGTGTGGCAGAAAGAGCAGTGTTAAGTCTAGAGATTATCAGTTCTACAAAAACTTATTATCCTCGAGTTGGTTGACAATATACTGTATGTACTCAAAGTCATTTGGTGTGCATAAATTGACACTTGCAGCATACTCTGGATGCTCTGTACACACAAAAGGAGTTATCTGAGTACAGTAGCTGGGAGGTGATGTTCTGGGGAGGAATGTGGTGCTGCTTTTCTGGAGAGTTGTTGTACGCTGATGCTGGGAAACAGAGCTTGAAACGTAGGTGTTTACCAGGAAAAGGGGATCTAACTAAAGACACTAGCAAGTTACTTTATGGAAAATTTAAGATCCAGTGTGTTTGGAGGTTTACCCATACAAGGGATTAAAAGACGATCTGTCTCTAACAATTTTCCCAACTTAAGAGAAGTGGAATACTAAATCACTGCAAGATTTCTTTAAGTTTTGGTTTGGTTAATTTGACCAAAATAGAAAACAGAAAGGCAGTGAAAGCGTCATAACTCTTTTTTTTTATCTAATTACGAATTGATTGTGTAAATTTCAGAGCACATAAAGTGCTATAAACTGCTTGGTTAAAATTGAATAGAATGGGATGGATTTGGAATGACTGTGTTCACACTTTCTACAAACTGAAAAATCTAATAAAATTGTGTCTGTGTGATTTTTTAAGTGTAAAGCAGGAACAGTTAAATTTCTAACACGAGCTCCTCTCTCTCTTCCCTCTTGTTCTGTGGAGGGCATGCTTTGAAGGCAGCCACCACTCACCTCATTCACTCTGAACTAACCTCTAAGTACCTCACAATCTCTGTCAGAATGGCACATGGCACAAACAAATGCCACTAACTGTTAAAGAGAGTGAATTATGACACCTGTCTTGAGTCTTACATCTGGGAAGAGAATCAGCCTCCTGACTGGAAACCACACAGGCTGCTGCAGATCTATTCACACTCACATATTTTTGAAGGCAGTGTAAGAATCAACACTATATATTTAGCAGATGATTGAATGTATATATATATTCTTTAATATGGACAATGTAAAGTGCTACGTCATTGGCCACTACATCTCCTCACTGAGACCTGACAAGATGAAACAAACAATCATATCTTAATTTGAACTACTTTAAAAGCATGTGTGCATATCAGGACAGAATATGTGGATTTGGTATTCCAACAGAAAAGGTCATAGCAACCCAGCTGGATTAAACTGATTTTATTTCTGAGTTTAATGGCATGACTAACACATAATTCATTCTCTTCGTTTGTTGCAATATTCCAGAATTTGATAGCTGATATGATTGAGTTGTTATCTATGTTGACTTCAAGTCCACATAGACCACCCACCACCACCAGTGGTGGGGAACCTCTGGTCTCCAAGACATATATGATCCAGCCCATGACCAATTCATAAATACAAATTCTGATGCCCAACAAGGAGCTTGCAGGCAGACTACATACTGACTGAGACAGTGTTATGCTGGCAAGTTACAATTACAATTAGTCATTTGGCAGACGCTTTTTTCCAAAGCGACATACATATGAATTCACAACCACGATGACACAGCATCAAGGGCAGGATACTTCAGCATGTGGACTGCCGAGGCCAGGAATCGAACCACCATCCAACCATCGAATCGGACCTCCTGATTGGTAGAAGACCGCTCTACATCCTGAGCTACAGCCACAGTTTTGTGGTGAGCAAGCTAATAGCTAAAAAGTGTTTGGCTAATAGCTAATAAGATATCAGTTTATATATTAGCTAATAAGCTATTAACTAATAACTAAGAAATCTAATTCAGAAGGAGAATTTGTGAAGGAGTGATTTGTTGCTCTTTATCATCATGTAAACGTCACATTTCAAAACTGTAGTTGTATGAAATCTTCAACTTGAACTAGCTATGTGTGTTTTACTGTGGCCCATGCACATGCATGCCTACTGTTTTAGTGCAGAATTAATTATCAGTTGCAGCAGTGGGTAGGGTTAGCTCTACAGTACTGTCTCGACAGTCTGATCATGTATGGTTTGGTGTTTCACAGCCTTTGTGACTTTTAGCTAATCTTATGCTTAAACAACTGAGCTGAAAAAAAGTCAATTTTCCTTTCAGGAACTAGATTTAGTTACTTGGTGTATGGGGCAGAAGTGGATTTAATAGGTTTATCAGTGAGCTGACACCTGGGTTTCCGAAGGGTTTTAATTAACCAGGCCACTGGTCAGTGAGAGGTAGGGAGAAGGTTTCCATTATGAGTGGGCGGCAGGCTGAGGCATGGTCTGCTATTTCAACCAGCAAATTGGAGAATTAATGATGTGGATAATCTGCCTGTTCCTCTCAGATCAGAGAGATGCTCCAAGGCCTGTATCAGACACACAAGGCCACCATGCATGTATGATGATATACTGCTTCTTATTTTCTTGTGTGATCAGTTACAGTTTTAGACTGAAAATGAGGAAATTTTATCTTCTCACTTATTCACAAGTCTTACAGGCCAAGCTATGACTGGACTAAGATTGGGTTTTAAGGATCAAAATTACACTATTGCAATTTTAGGGATTTAGGAATAAATGCTGTTAAAAGTCTTTAAGATCTTTTGTACAAGGGTGTGTGAATACTAATGTAGACCTGTTCCACAACAGCCAAGAACCACAGAAATTGTGTTCATATTGTATGTGGTATGATTGTATACCACACAATTTACACTGGGTTCCAGTGCGGGAAGTAGTGTTCTTTGTGTATAGATAAAAGATAAAACAGATTAAGTCAGTGTTCCATGATGCTGAACCCACAGGGGCTAAAATCTTTGTTTTAATTAATCTTGAAGCTGTATACAGACCAGGCATTTTTTTAATGAGATGGGAAACCCCGGACCTGTGATGTTTCCACTCGGCAGCCAGATGGATGATCACCTGCCTCTCTGCTGGACTAGTCAGGATACTGTTACAGCACTCTGCATCTGCCTGCCAGCATGTCATCAATGCTGTGAGTGAGTGTAAGTGTGTGTTATTAAGTGCCTGTGTGTAAACATGGCTGAAAAATCAAAGGCACTTCTAAATCACCTCTACAACCTCTATGCTCTGCTCTCTGAAGCCAATTTTTCAATTACAGTCAGCACTTTCATTGATATTTTAACATCTCTCACTAGTTATAATTTGAGAATGTAGTGGGAACCTCTACTATTTTCTGTAAATGCGAACTCTCTAAAAAGTCTTCTTATAGGGCTTAATATTCCACCAAGTGGTCCTGCTAGAAATGCTGTGTTACAAACCAGAATATAGAACAAATGAAAAAATTACAAAACCAAAGATGAACAGCCTCGCTGTTGTATGCATTTGCCAAACAGTCAAGATGCAGTTTCCATCCATGTTTGTCCAGACTCACACAATATATACAGTAAAGACTTAGAAGGAATATAATAAAATGTATTTAGTTTATTTTTGGTAAAATGGAAGTTCTCACTATATTGACATGTATGATTCCAGTGAATCATTTCCAGTGAGAGACATGCTGTCTTCACTTAGAGACTATTTTCCAGGAGTACAGAGGACTGACAGAGAGCTTCATCACATGGTGCAACGACAATAACCTGAAGCTCAATATGAGCACAACCAATCAGCTAATGGAGGACTTAGGGCTGGGTGATAAAACGATAATGATATGTCTCGTGATAGACACGTAATCAAGATCAATAAAAATGCGTTTCCATAATTTTTTTCTTCGTTGGAAGAAACAGTTGTGAAGCAAATTGGTTGCATGAACAAAGTCACCAATGTCACCAATAATGGACAGGTTAACAACGTTTCTATGAATGGAAATGGTGAAAATCTGACAAATCAAATACATTTTCTCTTGCTATTTCTTAAATATCATAGCAGCCTAATATGGGCTACCTGCCAAAACAGCTGGTAAGGTACGCTGCCTCACTTGAAATAAAGACACACCCACAAATGGTAAAGGATGTTATTATGAACTACAACATCAACCTTCAAAGAAAAAGAACTGATGTGCTATATCACAGAGCCAAGCCCACAAATATAATGAGTGAGGCTACTATTTATGCCATCATCTAAATATTAGATTGATTAAGAGAAGAGATATGTCAGGATCTGTCTGATTCAGCTCAGCATGTGAGAGTTTGATCAATCACATTATATGCTTGCCCTGTGATCACATCAGAGCAAACATAATGCAATGTTAGAAAAAAAAATAGCTTCCAAGTTTACACAAGTTGGTAAAAGCAGACACAAACCATACAGTCAGTATTCAGCAGATGTGTGTCTGTTTGTCTAATGCTCAATCAATTTGTGTTTCCCCTCATCTCAATCTCAACCTAACCTCAGCCCTAACCCCAACTACAGAGGTTAGATCCACAAGAACCATTATTCAAAGGGGAAACAGACTTTGACAAAAGACAGGTCCAACATCAGGCTCAAGTTTGACAATCGCCATCTACACATTTGACCTAATAGATTTCTTCTTGGGGGAAATCCAATTTAACTGAGTGACTAATCACAGCTCATTAGTCAACCTCTTTGCTGCTCTTGTTAACTTAACTTTTTTGAGTGACCTGGATCAAATGCTTACCTCAGGGTGGGACTAATAGCAACAGACCATACTCTATCGAACATGGGAATGGTGTGTCTCGGGCAGCTGGAAGTCAAAGTCCAAATCTAAAGAAACAAAAGTCAGCAGTAAGCTTAATCTGTAGTGTATGCATAAATAGACATACTATGATATAGAGATGAGATATGACATGCTGCTGAAACATCAGTGAAGCTTACAAAGAGCTGAATGTGGAGTGAAATGTTACATTTTCTTGTTATGAAGAGTTGTAAGTGTCTCAAAGTAATGGTGTTTATATTCTTCAATCTTGTTCTTTGTGAAAAAAATGTTGATTGTAAACACCATGGCACTGTGCATCACATCAATAATATTTATATATAACATATTTGTAGGGGTCTTCTGACCCGCGTTGTTCGGTCTCTTGATCCACTGATGATGAGTCCATCTTTAGAATCCAGGCAGTTGACTTCCTGGTCATGACCTGATAACTCCATCGACATGTCACTCCTCCTGCTGTGGACCAGGATCTTGCCATCACTGACAAAGAAAAAGGGGAGTAATTTTTAGGAATAGCCTGATATCTTAGCTGTCCAAAATATGAGGAGGATGTAAATCTTTCGTAAAAATAAGTTGTACTATCATCAGGACTTTCTCCTCTGTCTTGTCCTTGCACTTCTCCCTTGACCAAAACTGGTCTTGCTTACACAGCAATTTCATGCAGAGCAATGGACAATGTAAGCAGCATTACTATCTCCAAATGCTATGATGGAAGATATTTAGCTGTGATCAGCACGTGGAAGCTTTTCCATTTGCTGGAATCCTCGTAAGATAGGCTGGGACAAATAAAGCATAGCTAAAATTTTCCAAAATAACCAGCCTATTCCAGAACTGTCAACCACAATTCATGGCCTTCATCTGCAAATTAAGTTATCATCATTTAATTAGACAGAAGTCAAATACTTACTAGGTCACAAGATGACTAGTCAACCAACAACTGAGGAAACTCAGTTTACTGGTGATCACTGTGATGATCGATGTGGTTGAAATCCCCACAAAAAGCAAGTAAATGGACTTTGAGTTAAGATTATTTTGTCAACCACTGCTCAAGAGGGAACTTGGAATTATTTTTATCAAACTGATTGTTTAGACTCTTCATTTAGCAGGATCGTCTTCACCTGTGAGTTATGCAACAAACAGCTTGTTTGGGTTGTTGCCAATGTGTCACTGCCACCTTTCAACACTGTGCTGGTGCCAGTGAGGAAGCTTGAGCAAACACTTCCTTGGTTTTTATGAAGAATGCCTACAATCTACAGACCATGCTCCTGTCAGCCTCAGTCTATTGTCTGCTCAACGGCTAAAGCCATTTTTCAGGTGGAAAATAGCCTTGAGTGGAGAAACATGGGGTGGCAGTAGTAGCTGTACAGACTTGGCTTGAAGGGTGACTGGTTCAAGTCCAGCTCTGACCATGCCCAGATTATGACAAATCATCTAAAAGGCACAAAGACATAACAGAGGTAGCTTGAAAGGTGAGGTGCCCTTGAGCAAGGCCTCATACCCCTTACTGCTGTGTGTGGGCATGCATGTGTGTTGTATATGCTATAATGTGTTGGTTTTACCTTTTAAGTAGAAATAAGGCTTGTTCACAACTGATGAATTCATTAAAAAGACTCACCTTTATAAGGAGGCCTTCTATTTTTAAGCATTACGTGCACTGGAATTAGTTATGCCATATGTCATCACGTCCAGCTTCAAGTGTGATTAATAAATTACGAAATTCAAATTTAATCTATTCCGGGAATGGGTTTGTTGCTGTAGGTGCCAGTGACATAATTAAATACAATTGAGGAAGTCCAGGTTAAATAACGGATACATAAGGCTGAAGGCTTATCAGACACCAAAACACTGTCCAGCAGATTTAGAATATTACATATAAGTAGTATTATACACACACACACACACACACACACACACACACACACACACACACACACACACACACACACACACACATTATATACACATGATATATAATTTAAGTATATAAGATAGTATTCTGGAATGGTGTTAATACAGCAATGACTGATGGCCACATGGCAAACAACAGAAATTATTTGTTTATGTTCCAAAGAAATGGACCAGGAAAGTGCATTTACATCTAATTGACTGACCAACACACGTTATTGGAAACACTGCATTACATTGTGACAAAGGTTGAGCCAGGTTCAACTTGTTTGCTCAATGACTGTTTGTCTGCCTGATCCCTCTGTGTCATAACGCTGTATCAGTTGGTCTGAACAATGCCTTCAAACACACTCAGTATGCTTCAAACACAAGGTTGATTTCTGGTTGGAGGTTGTTATGTTATATTAGTTAGGACGTTATAGCTACAGAGCTGACACTCTCACTGTAGCTACCTAAAAAACGCTGTAGGTTATGCCATAAATGACATGAGCCTTCTAAAGAATGTAGCTACATGTGTGGGGACCACAAGAACTGTGAATGACTGGTTTGATTTCTCCTACAACTTCAGGATGCCAATGGAGATTATAGGTTGTTGAACAATAAGTAAGTAAGACACAAATAGCATCTGTTACTTTAGTATCCCTGATTGTTACATAATGACTAATGCATGTTGTCAAAGCCAAATTAAGTCACAAGGAGAACAAACAGGGTATGAACTACCTTCCACCACTGATCAGGTGAGAGCCCATCACAACAAAGCGACAGACATCACCCTTGTGCCCCGAGTAGATTTCGGATGGTTTACAGTGAAGCCTCCCGGAGTCTTGGTGCAGACGGTACACTCCAATATCAGCTGCCTGAGACAGAAAGAGTTTGTCTCCATCCAGCTGCAACCATGGCAGTAGTCTGAAGACAAGATATGTAATTTAAGAGAAATGTAAGTGATGTCAAAATTATTACAATAAAACTATCATGATGAAAAAAAAATACATTTAGTTCAATATCAACGGAAATACACTTATTTGCTTTCTTTTCTATGAGACAGAGAAAAAGATGGATATCAATCTCATGTCCAGTGTTTCCCCTACCATTGTACAGGCCTGACAGGCTGCCAGGCCAAGGAGACCCCCGCCAGGCCAAAAAAAAAATAAAGAAAAAAGAAAAAAATCAATATGCCAAATATAAGCCACTACATTTAGGAGCGCCTCTGTGCAGCGCAACGTGAGTCAACCTGCTTCGTTGCCTAGTAATGATGCGAGGAGTACCACTGCTAAGAGCGCGGGCATATTTTATGGGATGTTTAAGATTTGTAGCTAGCTAACTATGGGGTGACCCCGCTCTGATTGTCGGCCACGATCGGACGGGTGACCCCACTCCAATTGCCAATCCACGTCCGATGGGTGACCGCGGGCCCCGTCCAACTGGTAACCCAGTCAAAAAAAAATCCAGCTAAACACAAAACATCTGGCTGGGATCCCGAATGGCTTAATAACAATACATACAGCCCTTGGTTGTACCACACTCCCCATCGTAATTTTCCAATTTGTTGTTTAGCTTATATTTTTGTTCTGATTGAGCTCCTTTTTTTTTTGGTAAGCAATAATGATGAAAATAACACAGACAATAGGCTAGTTTTCCACTAGAACCACTAAAGGGTCATTTTTCCCCAGGCACTGTCAAATATATGTAACTCTGTTATAATAAAAGAATAAAAAACTTCTATGTTTAATGTTTGTTAAATGTTTAAATTATTTATAACTGATAGAATCTCAATTATGTGTAGGAAATACCCCTACCACAATGCTTGCTGAAGTTCTTCTCTAAAGCGAGAAAAATCAAGTGCAGCACAGAACAATGCACACTGTGTGGTTGACGTGCTAATGTGTAATCAAGCATGTTCCATTTGTATCCAATAAATGCACCTTATCAAGTCACCCTCTCCTTGTGATCTTGAATACAGTCTGGGTGAACAAAAATTTGAATGCAAATATAATAATTGCAGAATTGCAGACTGCTTGCTGTGCCACCTGACTTAATGCAACTGCGCCAATACACCATCTCACGCGTCTCGTCTGTTTAGGGTTTTTTCGGTGGGTGGTTTTTTCGGTGAAAAAAATTCTAGGGGAAACACTGCATGTCTGTGCGTCAAGTATGAAACTGAAGTCAGGACATGGCTAACCTAGCTTTACACAAAGACTGAAAGCAAGTAAAATGCATAATACACATGCATTTCACTGTAAATTGTCTGGGTGACAGAGTAAAAAGAGGTCAAAGCGTGTCTGCTTCTAAACCAGTGAATAGACAATTGACTCACTTACTTTGTTTTCCATTTGAGAGGAACAGCCCTTTTGCAGACCCCATCATACCAGTTTTGGGCTATCTTCACTCTCTCCTTCAGAGGGATGTGACGATATCTGCAATTACAGTGACAGTCAAACATAACTTTACATTGACCATTCTGGATGTTGAAGACTGGATATCATAGTGTTAGCTATGATGAAAAAGTTTCAATGTTTCAATAGTAGAGGGCATACTGAAACAAATTCTTTAAATTATGAATTAATTAACGAGTATTAAATGAAAAATCTGATATGGTGAAAAAACTGTTTTAGACAGTCCTGATAGAGCTATGGAGGAGCGTTGATTATAGTATGAATATGTAACAGATGAATCCTAGAATCCATGTTTATGAAATGATGGAAAGCCAAAAATTGGAGTCATGTGTGAATGTGTAGTT
The DNA here is from genome assembly GCF_039877785.1 of Chaetodon trifascialis. NCBI lineage: Eukaryota > Metazoa > Chordata > Actinopteri > Chaetodontiformes > Chaetodontidae > Chaetodon > Chaetodon trifascialis. The sequence goes on from NC_092068.1 coordinate 2,502,449, forward strand.
AGTAGCTCTCACATATTCCACCTAGTTAAATTGGGGAATTTTGAAGGATTATGTATCAGTCACAGAAATAAGTGTTACAATGTTGTAAAACATGTGGCAGGTTGGCACACATTTCACAATGTCACTCTTAAATGCTCAATTGTATTGGAGTAGTGGCAGGTATTCAAAACCGTAACATTTTCATTTTGTTTGGGTCAAGCACGCATACATACATTTATATTCATTGTGTGTCAGATGGAAGCTTAGTGTTGGTGTTAGTGTTGTAGGACATTGGACATGTTTTCAACAAGCCTCACAGCTTGTTACAGGAACTGTCACATATCATGAAGTTTTGTTTCTATTCATTTTCTAACCCTCATGATCTCTGCAAGGTTGACAACTACCATTACCAGAGCAACCAGCATAGGTCTGACCCAGTGGAGGAGAGGCCTGAGGGAGGACACTGGGATGCCAGTGTGACTCAGGTTGGACTGTGTGAGTCAAGACACATCCACACATAAAGGGATGATTCCCACACAGGCTGCTCAGTATTCATAAAGGATTGATACCAGTTTATAACAACATGGCTCTAATTTTCATGTGCAACATCTCTCTCTATCTCCCCTAATTTCCAAGCATCTTTCTATTGTCGGCTCTCTAATGAAGTCATAAAATGCCTTAAAAACAACAACAAAGTAACCACCAGGTTAGCTGCTATCATTTGGTTGGCATGACCAAACCAGGTCAGACAGGTCAAGAAACACAAGCAGTCATAATAAAACCAGGTTTCCTTTAACAGATTAGTTAATTAATTCTGCTCCACAACTTATATTATTCCCTTGAGAAGTTGAGAAGCCTGAAAGCTCTCATGATGAAATGAACTACATGTTCATGCAGTACTCTACTTGATCCTACTCACAGTAACTATTCATGATGTGGAACTCTGGTCTGTGGAGTAATTCTTGATTGAATTAAAATGAGCAATATTCACTGGTTCTTGTAAACTGACATACCACTACCAGGGGAGTGTTGTTCAGACTGTCTGTAGCGAAATTTCATGGAGCCCAAGCCACAGGTGTAAAACCAGTGCTACTGTAGGTGGGTCTCCTCCAATACCCTTTGGCTTTACTCGGGAATGTAAACCAACTAGGTACTAATGGCCCACACACGGCATGTGGCCGAACAGAGCAGCGCTCAGCGCAGACCGCCCCTGCACAGCACCGTCAGGCTAATGCTAAGCTAAAAATACACCGCAGCTCTCTAATCACTGTGCGACTGTTATCTTACATGTCCGTCCCATTCCGAGTAATTCCAGTGTTTAAAAACTCCTTAGCAATCTTCCTCCACACAGCGTCCCGGTTTACAAAGTGGTAAATGGTTTTACAAACTTGAGAGAGACGACTGAGAGATTTGTAGTCCAAATAAGACAATATGTAGTAGAGAACATCCTCTGGCAGCTGGGCTAACAGCATGGTGAGCTCCCTGACAGCACCGCTGTACCCTTCTCGTACTCTCTATCTCCGGGTCTCGGCGGCGTGTTGCCCCGCACGAGGTGAAACTTTGAAAAGACGGGTGTTAAAGAAAGTAAACAATATTCCATCTTTCAGAGAAGTGCGGCACACAGGAAACAGGAAGCCATTCCACGATAGAATTGACAGCGGATGACGAAGTCGCGACCAACCTGGACGTGATGACGTAGCGCAACTAATTCCAGGGCACGTAATGCTTAAAGATAGATCGACAGAGAAGCCTCATTATGAAGAGGTGAGTCTTTTTAATGAATTTTTCAGTTGTGAGCAAGCCTTATATCTACTTAAACGGTAAAACCAACATATTATAGCACACACACACACACACACACACACACACACACACACACACACACACACACACACACACACACACACACACACACTGAGTTGCTCTCAGTAACAAAAGCAGTTACAATAACGATTCATTTAACATTTATTTAAATGAATAGCAAAGTTACAATGTACTTCACAAATAAAATAATACAGCGAAACAAAGAAACATAAGGCAAGAGCAAGCCAGAGTAAAGCAAGATAAAGACAAAACAGGTTTAAAAAAAGGAAAAATGTTGGTTTTCAGAGGTGGTTGAAACAGATTTGACCAGCCCTGGTTCCCAAGCTGTTACGGTCAGCCCGTTTAAACAACTGGAGACTTGATGTCTCAGGCTGAATTGTAATGCACAGGAGATGAACTTTTAAACTTTTAAAGACTCCTGTGTGAGCAGACTCCTTTATTTTAAGTAAAGACATGAAATCAAGCCATGAAGACATGACAGGTGACCTTTTATCAGAAAACCAATTGCATCTCATGGCTGTCCTTCGTGGATGGAAATTGCTCAGGTGTTATCATATGATGTACAGTATATGGAACTTTGGTCACGTGACAGCAGGTGGTTGTATATGGGGTAGAGAGTGTAGCCTGTTCTTGCTTCTATTAAAACCCTGTGGACTGTTGCATTCTTCATAATAATAATAATGATAATTATTAGAAGAAGAAGAAACTTTATTTGTATAGCACCTTTCATATAGGAATTGCAGCTCAACATGCTTTACAAGAAAGAAATCACATGCACCAAGTGAGTGCTTTACCTAGAAAAACAGAATGGACATAAAAACTGCTAAAAAATTAATGTAAAATAAGATGGAGATAAGGATCAAAATAAAAAAAAGACGATGCATAAAATCACACAATAAAATATTAAAATGTAGATTCAAAGTCTAGAAAATCTTGTAGAATAAGTATTAAAATCTGAAGGAGTCTATTCGGATGAACTCAAAATTTGCCACAAGGGGCTATACTATCTGTTCAGTATATGACACCCTCTATCCTTAAACCCTCAATTAGGTTCAGGAAACACTCACCAAAAACCCCTTTAAGGAAGAAACCTCAGGAAGAGCACCAGAGGAGGGATCCCTCTCCCACGATAGACAGATATGTGACTGAGGTGCTCAGAGAAACAGAGCAGTGTGTGAGAACAGAGCTTCCCATGGACCTGTTGAGTCCTGTTTACAGCTTATCATAAACAAGGTTCTTTAACAAATGTGTCTGCTGATATTCTACATTTTTCTTCTTGTCATTAAAGCCCATGTGTAAATTCAAAACAAAAGTTAATTAATGCTGCTAATAAGTATTGTGTGTGTATCAAAGTCTGATATCTTTTCCTTCTATGCCATAGAGTTTCATTGTCAACCCAAAACTATCAAAAACACATTAGTGAACCACACTGTTGCAGTGAGTGATATGTTCCTTTATTACCATGAATGCACACTATTTATTTTGATTCTATCCCACATACACCATTCTACAGGCCCAAATACTCACTGGAGCACCAAATGTAGATAATCTGCCGCTGAAAATAGTCCCCAACAAATGTTCTATCGCCTCTTCTTTGGGTAAAATTTGTTAACAGCATTGTTAGTTTTGGTCTTTTTATGAAATTGACAATAAGGAAATTATAATATAAATAGAAAACCAAAGTCCTGATGTCATCTGTTTTGGACACCCCAGAATACATTGGATGACAGGAAAACAGGTGAGACAGGTGGAGTAATCCCGCTGGAGGATGGGGGAGTGGAGGGACACTGGAGCAAAAAGGCAGTTAGGTGGGCCAGGAGTGTAATTTAAGGGCTGCTTTGATTTTTCCTTGGTTTCCCAAGGGATGGCAATGATGACACAGAACACAGGCAGGATTTCGCTGTTGTCTTTCGTAGTACTCTCTGAGTCAAACCATCAGAAAACCCTAACCCTAATGGGCAGGGGTTTAGTTTTTGGTCTGTGGCTAAGTGCTTGGACAGCACAGCTCCTACTCCCTCAGAAGTGTCAACCTTGACAACGAACTGCCAGTTGGGATCTGGGAGGATCAGGATAAAAGCTGATGTAGAGTGGCACTTGAGAGTCTGGAAAGCCTGGTCAGCTTGGGACCGCTGAAAAGCAAGCTACAAGAGGTAAGGGAATGCAGTGGGGGAGCAGGAAACTGTAGTTATGGATGAATTATCTATAGAAATTAGCAAACCCCAGCAACCGCTGCAGCTACTTGCTGTTGTTGGGTGCAGGCCACTTGCTGGCACCGCTTGATGACAGTGCTGACCTTGGTGGGATCTGTTTGAATTGGGAGGAGACTGTTTGGACTTGGAACTCAGTTTTTTGGCCTTAACAAACAGTTTGTTCATCCATCCACTTCACTGACTTCAAGGGGACTTCCAACTGCTCTGCCAACACATTATCTATGAAACACTGTCATGAACACAGAGATGGTGAAGGGTTGACCAGACAGAATTAACTTAGGGTGAACTCAGGGCTGAGAGTTTGGTGCACCAGTGCCCTCTTGCCTGTGAACCCCTCATTATACTGGAAAGGCTGTGATGAAGTGGCCATCTGGCCACAGTAGAGACACCTCCTGTGAGACAGCCCTGGCATTTCTCTATGCCACCAGGGGTCTTGGAGGCAGGCATTGATGAGGTCCAGGCAAGAGAACTGCAGTGCTTAAGAAGGGAGAGGGGTGATGGTTGCCCTTTGGCACCTGACTGGAACTTTTCTCTCTCTGTCACTCTCTGGATGTCAATGCAGAGCCTTGGAGGAACACTGAGAGGGTTGAAGAGATAGGGTTCTGTACCTGGAGTTGAGAGAGTGGGAGGTGGATGATTCCCGGAAATGATCATGGCAGAGATCTCCTGAAGGCAGTCTATGATGAAGGTGAGTTACTGCCTGTGTCTCCTCCTCCTCGTGTCCCTTGAGTTATTACTCCTTGAGCACTTCCAAGAACCTGGGTTGGGGTCTGCTGCGTCAAAACTGGCTGAACTTAAAATATACAGGAAAGCCCTCCGCAGTGCCAGGGCAGCCTATTACTCTGCGCTAATAGAGGAAAATAAGAACAATCCCAGGTTTCTCTTCAGCACTGTAGCCAGGCTGACAGAGAGCCATAATTCTGTTGAACCATGTATTCCTTTAGCTCTGAACAGTAATGACTTCATGAGCTTCTTTAATGATAAAATTCTAACTATTAGAGACAGAATTAATCGACTCCTGCCGTTAACAGGTACTGTTTTGTCTTCAAACACAGAAACCGTAGAAACTGTTACTCAGTCTGTCGCAGTTCTAGACTGTTTTTCTCCTGTCGACCTTCACCAACTAATTTCAATAATTTCATCATCAAAATCATCAACCTGTATTTTAGATCCTATCCCGACTAAGCTGTTTAAAGAAGTATTACCTCTAATTGACTCTTCAGTATTAGACATGATCAATCTGCCTTTATCAACGGGCTACGTACCACAGTCCTTTAAAGTAGCTGTGATAAAACCGCTACTTAAAAAGCCTACTCTTGATCCAGGGGTTTTAGCCAACTATAGACCGATATCCAACCTTCCCTTTCTCTCAAAAACTCTTGAGAAAGCAGTTGCCAATCAGCTGTGCGACTTTCTAAACAATAATAGTTTATTCGAGGATTTCCAGTCAGGATTTAGAGTGCATCATAGCACAGAGACAGCACTGGTTAAAGTTACAAATGATCTTCTAATTGCATCTGATAAAGGATTTGTCGCTGTACTAGTCTTATTGGATCTTAGTGCTGCATTTGACACCATTGACCATGGCATCCGATTGCAGACACTGGAACATTTCATTGGCATTAAGGGAACTGTGCTAAGCTGGTTTAAATCCTACTTGTCAGATCGCTCTCAGTTTGTATTGCGTTAATGACAACTCCTCTGTGCTCACTAAAGTCAGCTGTGGAGTTCCGCAGGGTTCTGTGCTTGGACCAATTCTATTCACCTTATATATGCTTCCTTTAGGTAAGATTATCAGGAAGCACTCAATAAATTTTCATTGCTATGCAGATGATACCCAGCTATATTTATCAATGAAGCCGGAAGAAACCAGTCAGTTAACTAGACTACAAGCATGTCTTCATGACATAAAGACCTGGATGACCTGCAATTTTCTGATGCTAAATTCAGACAAAACTGAAGTTATAGTAGTAGGCCCTAAACATCTTAGAAAGTCACTTTCTGATGACATAGCAGCTATGGATGGCATTGCGCTGGCCTCCAGCACCACTGTAAAGAATCTGGGAGTCATCTTTGACCAAGACATGTCCTTTCCAGAAGCGAGATCATATTTCTCCAATACTCGCCACTTTGCACTGGCTCCCTGTAAAGTTTAGAATAGAGTTTAAAATTCTCCTCCTTACTTACAAAGCCATTAATAACCAGGCACCTTCTTATCTTAAAGAGCTCATAGTACCTTATTGCCCCACTCGAACACTGCGTTCCCAGAATGCAGGTCTACTTATGGTTCCTAAAGTCTCAAAAAGCAGAACAGGAGTCAGAGCATTTAGCTATCAAGCTCCTCTCCTGTGGAACCATCTTCCAGTCTTTGTCCAGGAGGCAGACACTGTCTCTACATTTAAGAGTAGGCTTAAAACTTTCCTTTTTGATAAAGCTTATAGTTAGGGCTGGCTCAGGCTTGTCCCAAAGATACACCAAGCTCCTCTGTCCTTCTGTCCCTCTTCATTCGCACGCTTTCATGTCCTACCACGGCGTGTTACTAACTTAGCTCCTTCCCCAGAGTCTCTGTGCTTTGTCGTCTTGCAGGTTCCCATGGACAGTGGCTGAATCTGGATTGTGGATTGCAGCTGCGTCTCCTGCCTTGGCCCTGCCTGACATCCACTGCAACTGCTACTGCTGTCATTACATCCACTGTCACTGTTACTGTGACTGCATGTCTGTCTCTCTCTCTCTCTCTCTCTCTGACTGCATTTCTGTCTGTCTGTCTGTCTGTCTCACTCTCCCTCTCTTGCTCTTCCTCTCTCACCCAACCGGTTGAGGCAGATGGCCGCCCACCCAGAGTCTGGTTCTGCCCGAGGTTTCTGCCTGTTAAAAGGAAGTTTTTCCTCGCCACTGTCACCAAGTGCTTGCTCATGGGGGAATTTTTGGTTTCTTTGTAGATAAAAGAGCTTGGTCTGTACCAGCTCTATATGGAAAGTGTCCTGAGACAACTTCTGTTGTGATTTGGCGCTATACAAATAAAATTGAATTGAAAAAAAATTGAATTGAATTGAATGGTTGTGCCCATACACAGCCCAACACGGACTCAAAAGCAGGACTCAGAGGCATGGCAAAAGGTAATTGCTGAGGGCAAAGCAGGCAAGGGGCAGGCAGGCAGAACCAGTAAAAAACTGTGGTTAAAAAAAAACAAAACAAAACAAACAAAGACACTAATTACAAAACAATCCTATCATCCTATCCAACTTCCTTTTTAATAGCCAACATTCTTCCTCCACTCAACACAATGATAATCAAACTGAAAGGTGTGTCAACTTTCCAAGGGGTACAACCAGGGAAGTAACCCAAAGAGACTTAAAGCAAAGAATTCTATGATCTATAGGGGATTAGGAGTGGTAAAACATGGTGATAGATTAAAAACTGTGTGTGTTAAAATAGAGGTCAGCATGTGGCGAAAACAAAGAGGCAAAACAAGACAAGGCCATTATTATAATTTATTGTATGGACCTTTTTATTACAGAACACCAACAGCTACAGATAAACTGGTGTGATTTAACTAACAAAATATATATTTTTAATTATTATAAACTTGCAGTGCAGGAATTTTACATATAAATGAAGGTCCATTACATTCAAGCCCTTGCCAAATGAGTTCACACAGTGCTGATTAAGCCTATCGAAAACCTGAGTTTGTGGGGGTAGAAATACGTCTTACGTCAATCAGCAAAGATTGCTTTGCCAGCGCTGAGGGGGGGAGCAATCATAGTGATGAAGTAGGCTAGTGCAACTAGGAAGAAGGCGGAGCATATGGCATAATAAGTGCATCTGCTGTGTTTGTGTAATTACTGACACAGCCAGAAGGGGGAGACAAAAGTTCAGCATTGGGGAGTTTAAATATAAAAACTTAACGGATGTGATAAAAATATTAAAAGATAGCATTAGAGATGTGTGGTGGCTTACATTTGTTAGCAGACTTCCTGTGAGAGCTGTAGTTTCATGGAGCTGTAATGTAATAACAAAAATGTCCAGTGATTTATTATGATGAAGATGAGTCACAGATAGAGATCACAAGAGGACTGGATTAAATCTAAAGGCCTTGGAATCACATTCAGTGTGAGCTACACTTCAGCAGGGGGGAACCTTCAGGGCCTTCTAGGCCTTCAGAGAAGGCCTTAAAAAAATCTGGACCAAAAAATATAAGTATTAAATTATTATATATAATCTATCTAATTTAATTTAATACAATACATTAATACATTTTCTCTAATCTATGTTCTAAAGTGAAGTTTACTGTCAAGTTCACATCAGCAATGAAAGGGTTACTGTCCTGAAACATATTATCCAATCAGAATCTTCCGTCTCTATCGAAGCCCGGTTAGCTGGCTCATTAATTGGTTAGGACTTCATGAATCCAGGGGAAGGCCAAGCTATGTGTTTTGGTTTGGAGAGTGATGGGAAAATTGACCAATCACGGTTTGATTTTAAGTGGGCGGGACAAAAACAAAAGATCATAGGCCTTCGTGAAGTCCGAAAGGCGGGCAGAGTGGTGAGAGCGGTGAGAGACAATTAAATGGCGGAAGACGAGAACGAAGTTGTGGCTAGCTTGTTAGCATCGCCTTTTTCAAGGCGGCCTTTCCTCTGTGGAGCGCTCTTTCTTGGCTCTGAAGTGCATCAAGACGCACGCCAGAAACAGTACTGGACAGGATCGCCTGGGAGCTTTGGCACTGATGTCCATAGAAAAAGGACTTCTTTTGGAGCTCAAGTCAAAGGACAAACTTTATGACGCTGCCATCACCCACTTCACAAAGAAAGACCGACGAATGGACTTCGTTTTCATGTAAGGTAGGCCTATGTTGCAAGCCACCTTGATTATTATTTCAAGTGATTAATTCGGGCCAAGTGGACATTCAGTAATTTGTATTTATTGCGGAGGTTGTCTGTAAAAAAATCCAGTGCAATTTGCGCCTTTAATTCCTTTGCCTTTAATTCAATATGTAAACTTATCAAACTTATCAGAAGTGTGTGGTTGGACTTTTGTTTTTTAGAGGGTTTTTATCCCCCCCATGGCTCCCCCCTTTCTGTCCCTTTCCAAGAATTAAGGAGGTGTAGTGGAACCTATGAAAATTGTGACTTTTGACATAAGTATTCATTGCGCCGTGCGAAATTGCGCATGGAGAGGTATTTGCACTTCAATTCAACTTTAAATAAAACTCCAGCTACCAGCTTTGTGTAACTTTTTCTATATTGTGCATTTGAAATTGTATAGTTTGACGATGCTCGTGAATTTATTTGTCAATGTGTGTATGGCTTGCTGTGCGCCGTGATTTATAGCGCTGTCCATGGTGATGAAGCCTCGGTGTCGGTGTCAGCAGTGTCACGTTCTGGGTTACCTCATTTTATATTTCCAGATTTTGGCTTATGTTTATTTAATGTAGCCTCCAGTTTTATGAAGGTACTGTTGAGAATGTTTCTTGTTGCGGAGAATATTATTGATGTTATGGTCTATTTGTTTACATTCTTGTCATCGTTAATTAAAGGATTGCAGTTGTTGAACACTTTCAATTCATCGTACTGTTTCTTTTTTTCCGCGATGATTTCTTTTCTTGGCAGTGAGGGCTGAGGTGAAGGCCCAGCTGTAGTGCTCACAGTTCGCCACTGCACTTCAGTCATATATGGACTGCTGGAAGAGAAGATGCCCTCCACACATAAAGGACTATTCCAACCAATAATCAGCATTGTATATTTAAAATTGTGGAAAACCAGATGCTACAGCAGACTGTAATTGACAGAGACACAGTCATTAAGGGTCCCCGGTTCGAATCTCGCTGTGGGCGCTGGGCGTGTCCTCCACCATGCCTTTGGTGCCTGCTGCTTGAGGAAAAATAAGGGGCCTTTCTGTGTGGAGTTTGCATGTTCTCCCCGTGTTCACCTGGGGTATCCTCCATAAAAATATCCCCACTAAAAACATGCAACAAGATCACCACCTGACCAATGGCGACGACAAGGAACTGGTCCCCGGAAGCTGGTTGACTGGCAGCCCACCGCTCCTGGTCTGCCGTGGAGGAAGGACTGACCATGGATGGGTCAAATAGCAGGATGGAATTTCACATATGCATGGCGTGTACAGTTTCCTCCTCAACTGCATGTTGTGTATAAAAATGTGACGAATAAAGGAAATTCTTCTTCTTCTTCAAACAAATACTTTGTGATTTCTGGAGTGGGAGAACCGGATCAACCTCAGTGTCGCCGACATGAAAGACACACATACTCACAGACTCACTATTATAGACACAGTTGTTTCTAGGCACTTAATAGAATGACTTTTGTCTATCTTCATAATTTATGGATGTTTCACCATATAAATTCTAACTTGTCAAAAGACTGGGAAAAAAGGGTGGTATATACTCTGGGGAGGTAATGAAGGAATGAGGAACAAGTGCTCTGGTGACTAAGGGCAACTACAGGGCAGGTGGGAATGGTATTTATCTGAAATGACAGTAGCGCTCAATGACTAGAAAAAATGTGCAAATTACTAAAGAGAGGTAGGCACTGTGAAATAAATTAAATAGATTATTGTTAGAATTATCAGAAGCAACAAACTTATCATCAGACTTATACAGACAGACTTATACAATACCTATAGGCCTACAGAATTACAAATATCTGTTTCGATTACGTTGATTTTTCCAAAGTAGAGAATTTAAGGAGAATTTCAACCCATATGCAAATAATTTCAAGAGTTTTGTGAATGCTAAGCAGGATACTCACTCATCATTTCAGATTCTTTAGTGGCTCTGGAAAGAGCATAAGTTTTAAAGGCTCATCTCACCCAAATCCAAAGACTGTTGTTACTGAGTGTGAAAAGCAATATCATCTTAACTCAAGAGTCTGCTATTTCCATGGCTTTCAACTACACTCATGCACTGTCACACTATTCAACTGAGTAAACTTTATCCTCTGAAGAAAACCATGACATGTTGTTGGAAGCTCCAGACAATCCTTGTAGGTCACCCTTTAAATTTACACAGCTTCTCTGTTTACATTCAGTTGATCTATTTACAGTTCAGTTGAGTTAACTAAATTCCAGTATGATGTTTTACAGTGCATGACAACCCAGAGAATAATTTCAGAAGACAATGACACAAGGTTGTGTGTGATCAGAATGTCTTTACTTGCACACATATGCATCAGCTTTCTTTGCTCACCACATGTTGTGAAATTTACAAACAATGTGCAATAGAAGGAAAGTTGAAACCAGCCCAGCACAGCCCTGTGGCCTGTTTAGCCACTAAAACTGCCAAGGTTGTGTCATGGTCAAATGACTACCAAAAGTTGATTGACCTTATAACAGTTTGTGAGGTGCTTAACCATTTAGCATCAGTAGCATCAGTTTGTGCTCATTCACATCATGAGGGTCCTCAAGTCTTCAGTTACGAGTAGCATCCCCGCAGCTCTTTGATCAGCTGAGCGCAGCTGCACATAATTGAAATATGCAGATCGTTTTTCTTTTTTTTTCTTTTTTTAAAAGACATGTCCCCTTGTTGAAAGCTGTTCTCTCTACAAGGCCATGTCCCAAACACTGGGCTGTCGAAAAAAATCATTTATGGTTGGCTTTCCAGCTGAACTGTCAGGGCTAAAAGGAAATGAAGAGGTTGGGAGCAGGGATACAGGGAGTATAGGGGATGTTTGGGGGTTGTGGCAGGGGTGTTTTCAAGGGAGCTATGAAGCGGGCGGGAGGGGTATGGGGGTCTTTCCGTTTGATCTTTTTAGGGCAGCAAAGAGGGAGGGGGCTCTGCCTGAGCTGGCAAACACATTTAGCTGGTAATTGTTCAGATCAGACTGACAATCAGTCTTCGAAATGCATGGACAAACAGAAGTTTACAGCTCCAATTGGAAAAGTCAACAGGTCTCGCATAAGGCCCGTACATAAACAATGAAACTGTCGAGCTGGAACTTCACTTTGATCAGTTGTTTGCGTTTCAATTATCCAGCCTGGTTGGACTGGTAGCTTTTGTTAATACTGCTGAATAGGGGCTTGGATTTAATGGGCTGCCTGTCATTTTTGATAGAGAATCCATCCACCTTACTGTGTTTGTATTCAGTACATCTGAACATCCTCAGATGGCAGCTTGGTACAGTATGAAGTCACTGCTGGTAGTCACACTTACAGAAAGACAAGTCCAACTATTATTATTAACTGTTATTATTAACTATTTTTAAACTATTTTTATATTGGATTTACTCGTTTTCCTCGTTTTCTATTTTCTTTTCCAATTTTATTCTTACTGTGCAAATTTGTTTCTTCATTAATAGTAATATCTAGTAATTGTAGTTCCTCACAGTTAAATGTGTGAGGTGAGTCTTGGGCATAGGTCTCGAATAACCATATTAGATTAGCCATAATGAAAAGTGTCTGTATGATTCCCAACTGCCGTCCCTTCAGAACATAAGGGTTGGGTATGGAATGCCAATATTGAGCACATGCTGAATTGTGGCTGTAGTATTCAGGGGTCTAGCTGGGATCTTAGAATTATTGAGCTCAGGACAGGAGCCCTAAATGGAATCGTAGCCCCTCTAAGAAAAGATTGCCACCAGGCTATAAGTTTTTTCTCCCTGTGTGACGGTCTAATGGTTCTTTCAAAGCATTTTCTACACTAGCAGAATAACATTTCTTATGAAAAAAATAGAAATTCCTTTTTCATTTTTAGATTTTATTTTCATATCATGTGTGCTTTGTGAGGGTGCATTTTCTATGTTTTGCAAACTAACACATGAAAAAAGTACTGGGCTGAGACAAACCTACCATATACTTAAGCTGCTAATGACAAGACTACATGACTAATGTGATGCATGAGAAAACCTTTCAACACCTCTGAGACTATATACAGAATATGTTTTTTTGTCATAATTGAGCAGTTTATTTGGAAATGAAGGGTTACCAACGATGCACACATCTTTAACCCACACTGTGTAAATGTATATAAAAAGTAGCCGTACAACAAACTAACGAACGTGATAGACAGACAGAAAGAAAAAGAAAACTAATACTATATCAGCAAAGGGGGCAGAAAAAAAAGAAGATGAGCAATGCAGCAAACTGTGAAATTTAAGAGGAAAAAAAGAAACACTTTACATGTGTCCAATATTCCAAAAAGAATTCAAGTCAATTTTTGGATCTAAAAAATTCAACCATCTTTGAGGACCAAGGAACTGAACTGATCGATCCTCTGTCCTGTCAGGTCCTGCCTGCTGCATGATTCAAGAAAGAGAGGTTCAGATGAAGATTCAGAACACATATACATTCAGACAGATAGGTAAAATGTTAACATAAATTCACTGATATTCAAATTTCAACAATAAGTATTCACTAGTGATTCCATTTAACAATTACATGTTCAGTTTCTTTTCAAATTGAAATTCTAACTGCCCACAGCCCTCCAAACAGCGCTCCCAACATTTGGAGATTTTACTCAGCTTGAGTCTAAATAATTTTGAGAAAGTCCAATAAAAAACAATGAAATATTTTAAAGTGAATAACTGTTAGTGTCTACTTCCCTTGACACCAGTTTGGTAAATCAATTTTCTGAGGAAATAATAGACTTAAAAAGACTTGTTTAAAATAACATTTTGGTAATTCAAGACTCAAGTCAAGTCATTCAAGTGCTCGTATTGCCAGTAATTGATCAATAACCTTCATATCTGAAGGGGGAACATTAATTCCAGATGCACTTAATTTGGAGGTATCTCCATACCTGATGAACTGACAAGTAATACTGTATTCTTGACAAACATCCTTCGAGACATTCAGATTACTATATGACTCTCCCACCCACTCAACAAGTCATAGACATCAGTCTGTCAGGGTTAACAGAGATATTTGCTCCCTTGGAAAAACCCTCATCTTACTGAATATTTCAGAGCATATACAAGTGGCTGGAGGTTGTAAGTGCTTTTTGATGGGGACAGCTTCTGTGTTGGCTTGTGGCATTCAAGGCTGCTTAGTGAGGCAGGGTCGCGTTCTCTGGTCACCCCTGCTATTCTACGGCCTCTACAGGGGGGGTCGAGGCAGGGGTTAAATTGCTCCCTAAGCAAATGAAGAAGGTAGCTCTGTTTGTTTATCCGGGGTTAAGGATGATGGTCGAGGCTCAATAAAATGGATGAAAGCGTTACCCCCGTTTTTCTGCACTGGAATTGCTCCACATTTGCATGGTAGCATTGGCGACACAAAAGGTGTGACTTTTCCCACAAGGCAGTTCTGACTTTACAGACACTGGAGGGTTGGGGGTGTAATGGAGAGGGCAGACTTGGACCCTAATTTAATTAATTTACACAAAGTCTACTGGCTTTCCAGTGGGTCCGCAAAAATACCCAAACTACACTTTATCGCTATTTTTCTATTGTTATCGGGTTACATCATTGAGTTATCATAAAGCACTGGCTTAAATTGATTGATCTGGTGTCTGCAAGTTTACATAGGAAGTCCTAAGGGAAACAGCCCTCTGTTAATCCATTGTGGAGGGAGGGGAGTTAAGCAGATTATTGTCTAGTATTGTCAAGACTAGTTAATTCAGTGCTTTGGGTTAGACAGCCTTTCATATGTCAGGATTAACCAGTGAAGGAAGTCGTCCATTTTTCATCTGTGTCCTCTCAGCAGGAAAGAAGGGCAGGGTTACAAACTGTTCTCATCATATCAAAGATCATTAATGGAAATTAGATGAAGTTGGATTTCCATGATAATTGTATGAACTATGAATAGTAGCATGTAGTTGGTAAGATCATTTCCTTTATCAGAAGATTACCAGAGTACCAATGAGTCTTCCAAATTTTAAATTTCAACATTAAAGATTGTCATGTCCAAAAACCTGAAAGCAACCAGTTATCTTTCATTAAGAACAAGGGATCAAGCAAAAAAAACAAAAAAAATCAGCACTAAATGTTAAAACTTTAATATCTCAAAGCTACAAATACCTACCAGTCCTCTGTCTTTTGTAAAGCTGTCGAAACACTGGGACATGAAAACCCTAATCCTTAACATAATCAGACAAGAAGACACAATGGATAATAGAGGAAGAGTTTCTAGGAAACTTTTTATTTCGTTTTATTTTGTATTTTTCTTACTATGAATGCACCAGACAAACAAATTATTGCATTTATAAAAGAAGAGAAGAGCATAATGGACAGAAGAAATCCAAATGGTTAGCTGTAGAGCTATTTTGACTATCAATTTGACTTGAATTTTAGATGGACCCAGAGAATATCAGCATGTTTTCTTGTTGACATTCTTTGGGTTCATCTTCCCAAATATGAATATTTTCTCTCTTTTTTTTTTTTCTTCCAGCAAACTGAATATCAGACAAAACAAGATGTTTGAAGATGTCACCTTGGGCTTTGTAAAATGAATACAGATTTTTTTTAATAGTCTTTAATAGTTTTTAAAGAAAATAATTGGGATTAAATGATAATGAAAAGAATCTTTAGTTGTAGCCCTAATCAGGTCTACATGCTAAGGTCAGTTAAACATCAAAAACATGTTCCATGTATGTGGGTCGTTGGAGAGTACTGACTTGAACGTGAATTTTTTGTACTGTAAGTCTCTTTGGTTCTGCATATTGATGAGCTCTGAATTCTTCTAGGGCTGATAAGACAGTTTAGCTCAAGTTTTATCATCTGGTAATGGGCTGATTACTCAGCATTCACTTTTTGTCCCTCTAGTGATGGGGCTGAAGAACAGCAGTCTAAGTATGTTGGTATGTACAGTATGTCCAACACTTTGGTCCACAGGAGGGTACCTGCACTAAGGGCCCCACTGCCAAGTTGTATGCTGGAGATATTCATGGATCAAAGCGCATGATTCCTAATTGCCTTGATGCATTAGCTTTGATTGCCCCTTATCCTCTAGAGTTGTCGACTATCTCATAATCTACTTGGATGATCTTAACTTTGCTTAGGACATTTATATGTCCAAGAATATAAAACCCCCTTTGAATTGAATAATTCCATAGCTTTTTCAAGTGCCCCCCTCAGGACAAACATCCCATGACCACTGAGAGGTGTGTTCAAACTGTATACAAGTGGAACCCAGACAGAGTCTATAAACCCAGACACTCTCCACCCACCTGGGGCCAAATGTATAAACCATGTGCAGACATGAAAAGTGTACATATGCCACTGTCCACACATGTTTCTGAATATGTAAAAATCCGGTGGTAAGAATGTGCACACTGGTAAACATCTTTCACACCATGCTTACCCTGTATGCTGTCTTTGAAGTCCAGTTACCATAATGTTACAACAACAACAAAAAAAAATAATAAAAGTGTAGATTTGGTTCTGATTTTATTTAGAACTTTTTTTTTCACTGCATTGATTTAGGAGCTGTAATTTTGTTGTATCTTGAATAAATATATTTTTTATCATGCATTATAATAATTAGAATTTTAACAATCTCTGTATAAATAAACAAATAAATAAATACATGACTTTTATATAAATAATACTGAGACTATTATCCAGTTGGGTATTAAGAATAACCACCTTCAAGTGTGACCAATTAACAAGTCATTAAAATGACACTATGTGGCTCGCACACTATCACTGTGCACAGTGGTGCACTTCTTGGCCTCACACTTGAAATCAGACCATGTTTTTTAAATACCCCCTATGTGGCCCAGATCTAATGGTGTTTACCACTTTGGTTGCTGCCATTCAGCTTGTTATATTTTGTTGGTAATGCCAGAGCTTAGGCTTCCAAATGATATTTTTCTTGTGTCAGTTTGGTCAGTCATTATTTCAAGTTTATAGTCTTCTTCTTCTTCAACTGCTTCCTAAATTATTCCATAATTTTTCCTCAAAACTAAATAAAATGCTTGGCCGTTATATGCAAACCGGCCAGTGGGGGTGTTGTGGAAGCCCTTTATCGTAAATTGTTGGGATAGTCAGAAGGCTTGCGCATGTGTGCACAATTTCAGGATGATTGAGATGTATAACACCAAAGCATGTAGGAATAGATGTACGTGGGATTTTACAAATCTGATGAAAGACTGCATGTGCATGTTTTCTGTTTTGTTTGTACATAGATTTCTAGACCTGAATATATACATAGTTTAACACATTTGGCCTCTGGAGTCATATCATGTCTGTCGGACAGCAAATATTACTTTGACATCCATTGGATGTTTGTGGCTAATGACCACAGATTGCAAACACAGGCCAATATATGAATACAGGAAGATTAGGATTTTAAGTCTGAGTGCATCATAGGAATGGTACCAGACTGCTTATATACAGTACATAAATAACAGTAACATGGAGAATTTCCAGTTTTGCACAGTGTAAATATAACTACACATGGCAACAATGGAGGAGGATAGGCAAAAAGAAAAAGAAAAAAAAAAATGCTCCAGTGCCAAAGGGCTCTATTCGTTGTTTTTTTTTTTTAGATGTTTTAGGAATTCTATTCATTTTGGGTCAAACATTTATTGTCAGTGCAGGAAGTACTGTGTGTTCTTAAATTGGTGAAGCAGACAGTAGGGAGACCAGAGAAGTCTCCTTTCACAGACGTACATTTATTTGCTTTTTCATGATCCCTCCATAACATTAGTTGAGATGCCTAACTTCAGTTTTACAGTTACCATAAACCAGTGTTTTCAGAATCTATTTGCCAAAATCTGTAAAATCTCAAGATAGATGGCAGAATAGAACCCAAAAGCACAACACAGAAAGTGATTAATACACAAAGGAAGTTCAGTTTACGTTGTATAAAAAAAAAAAAAAAAAAAAAAAAAAAAGCAAGAAGGAGGAGGCAGAGGAATCAGAAGTCAGGGTAATCAGCAGAGGTCCAAACACGTAGGTCAGACAGAACAGAATGAAGTAGAAAGGTAGCCAGAGACTTCAGCTATCAAGCTTTTCTCCTGTGGAACCATCTTCCATTTTCAGTCCAGGAAGTAGACACCCTTTTTAAGTTTAATTTTCCTTTTTGATAACACTGAGAAACAGGATTGGCTCAGGCTTGCCTTGGACCAGCCCATAGTTATGCTGCTATATGCTTAGACTGTTGGGGGACATCCCATGATACAATGGGCTCCTCTCTCCTCCTCTCCCTCTCCATCTGTATGCATTCGTGTCCCATGAACACGTTACTAACTTTCATTTCATCTCATTATCTCATCTTGTAAATTCTCAAGGATTGTGACGTCGCCAGGAATATGGATCATGATTATGCCTATTGCCATGGTCCTGCTTGATGCCAACTGCTGCTGTTATTATTATTAGTCATATTTCTATCGCACATTTTTATCTATTCTAAATGTCCAATTAATTATCATTTTAATACTCTTATCAACATGGAAAAGTGGATAGGCTTGCTTTGTGCAAATGTTTTTATTGAAAACAACAATGTGTAGTGTTATATTTCACACTAACATTCTCACTTTGAGCAGTCATTCACATTTGAATGAATCAAATCTCACAGAATTTAACACTGTCAATAAACAGATGACAAAAAAATAAATACTTGGTTACAAAAAAGCCCCTTCAACAACCCTTTCTAAGGGATCAAAAAAGGGTCATACAAGCTAAAGTTACAAAGTGCACATCATTGTAAACTAGGACTCAGCCTATAGTGCAGTTAAACCATGGCTTAAACTTTCCTTTCTTGAGTTTCCTTTGAACATACAAGCAGTCAGACTATAACGCTCTTCTGTTTATTCACCAGAGGCTCATCAACGCAGCCTCTTATTTCTCTCCAGAAAGAATGAACATTACTTGGCTATGACTGCAGTAAGCTTGTTCTTAGTTGCGGTATCCACATGCCTCTGTTGAAAGCCATCCATTGTCACCTGGTTTTGACAAGGAGGCGGCGGAGAATTCACATTCGCCGTGTGTTTGGCCATCAAGTGGTATTTCAGACAGGATATGCTACGGTGATAATTCAGTACACACCAACATTACACACAGATAGCTTTGGTCTTGTCAGTTGACCCATCTGGCAACTTTTTGAAACTAAACCTTTCATTCAGAATCTTGTTTGCATCCATTTCGGTGTTTCGCACTTGACACACAAACCGGTAGCCTACTCTTTTACAGCTAGCGAGAAGGCAAGACCAAACACATGCGTTGTTTTGTTTCCGTTTTACAATCGGATCCTGTAGTTTTCCTAACGTTACTAGCAGTGGCCACAGCTTTTAAAAAACTACAAGTTCACTAGGTCACAAAGAGCGTTAATCGCGCGATAAAAAAACATGACACCGTTAAAATTGATTTGTGTTAACGCGTTAATAACGTGATATTTTTGACAGCACTAGTCATATTTCTATAATTATATACATATTATTTATTATATACATATATATCATATATTAGTACATTGATATACTATTACATACATATACATATGTTATTATTATTATTATTATTATTGTAGTTGTTCTTGTTATTGCAATTGCTGTGCAGCTCTCTTGTCGCTATATAAATAAGATTTAATTGAACTGAATATATGACCACTGGAAAGTTAGGCAAAACACTATAGACGGTCTAGTGGGGAGTGAATTGACTGAATGGGTATATATACAAATGCTACTGAGGTGAACGGCAGGTGAGTAGACGGGTGAGAAAACCAGGTGAGGGAAATAAGGTAGACAGGCAGGATCAAAATGACAGGAAAGTTAGTGATATGACACGAAGAAAACAGAAACATGAATAACAAAACTAAGAGCTGACTGTGGTTTTGACAGTACCCAGACTCCCATTGTTTGAGAGAGGTAGAGGGTAGGGTGGTCCTCCATGGGTTACAGAATATGGAGCAGGACAGACATGGGGTTGATGACCTTGGAGATGGGAAATGGACTAATGAATGCCTGAGCCCGCTTCAGAGCCAGACGCTCTGTCCAAGGGTGTAAGGAAGTACCAGAGGGTGATGTTGGTTGGATCCTCGTAGGTAGCAGTCAAAGGACTGCAGGAGAATTGAGCAGGCCTGCATACAGGTATGCGGGCACCAACGAATAAAAGCCTGGACAGATGGGACACTAGCCTCACGTTCCTGCTCCAGTAGGAGTTGTGGCTCGAAAGATGAGAGGCTGGCAGCTGAACTGTGCTGTTTGTGTACTTCATTTGGAGGTGTTGTCTGGACCAGAACTAGGAGTTGCAGGTGGTGAGACAGTGCATAGTAGTCTCCATCTCCTGGTTCATGTGTTCAGTTTGCCCATTGGAATGGGGATGGAATCCAGAGGACAGGGTAATGCCAGTACGGGCTGATGCCAATATGTTGCTTTGGATAAGTACGTTGCTTTGGATAAAAGCATCTGCCAAATGACTAATTGTAATCGGAATTGATGGTGACTCTCCCTAGTCAGAAGCAATGTCACGAGGCAGCATGTGCTGTTAAAACACATGATTTAACATGATCTTTCTTTGGCAGAGGGTAACCTGAGCAACAGTATACACTGAGCAGACTTGAAAGAATGATCCACCACCATATTACCGTCTTAAGGGGGTAAGTCAATCCACAGATTTTACTGTTGGTTCCTATAGTCAGTAGACTGTTATGAGTATCACTTTTCCAAATTCCCATTATTACCTATTGCAACAGTGAGGACAGGTGTTCTCATATGCTCTACCAAAAAAAGGCACTGCATAGGTACCCCAGACATGATTCAAAACACATAATTTATGAGTTACACCTGCCCATCATTATCACAGGAATCCATAGAACCTTTTTAAAACTGACTTAACTCAATCAGTTCCTGCTTCCCTTGAACCCAAAATGATAAAGTTCGCACATCTGATTATCAGACCCCTTTCTAGGAAGTTTTCATATTTAGGATTTTACCTCTCAACATGGTCTTAGTTTTCTGTTTTTAGCAGAATGTTGGTGTTCTTCAAACTCTGCCATACTATTAGAATCGTTGCCACCAAATGACAGTTTCCTCTACTCATGTAGACTCATGTAGAGAAGACAAAAGAGTCACCAGTACCTTCTTTAATAATTTTACTGACTTACTACTTACTCCAAAACAACATTTGGAGACTTTTTAAGCTTCAAATATTTAGCTTTGGTTATTAAAACTCAGCAGTCTGTACTAACTGTGTACTAACTATCTATCAACGTCCTTCGCACAACAGTCTTTATCTGAGTTTTCTGATTTTGTGTCAGTTGTTCTTATCAGTTATGATAAGACTATTGTATTTTCATGTCAGTCACATTACTGACTCAAAGGCTATGGAATTTGATGTTCTGGACTGGTCTTTGTGTTATGTCACATATAAAGAGGGTTTTGAGACTGATGTCAATTTCATTAGCTATTTCAACAAGGTTGAAAGACATAATTCTTTTCATCTGAGGACCACTGACTCAGGTATTCCACTGCCTTTCTTTTAGAAGTTCCTAAAGTGTCCCACAAAAAATCTGGTGAGGCTGCTTTCTGATTTTTTCTAACCGTAAACCTTGGAACACAATCCTCTTAATTCTTAGAGCAGCTAACTCCTTTGGAATTTTTCAAAAGAAATAAAAAATCTACCTTTCAGTCTTATTTGGGTTAACTTTGTTGGTGTACTTGTTAATGTCCAGTCATGAGCTGCAATGATTTATGGGACTACAAATGGTGTGGTATGGGTAAGGGTATAATGAGGCCTGGGAGTCTGTCGTGGCAAGCAAGGTTTGAGGAGTGCCCCATTGAAGGACTTGAGAGCTGAGTTTAGCAGGAACAAACAAATTATTATTAGGACAGGCGCTGGAGGCAGGATAATCAGCATGGCATGTTTTCACCCTGTCAATTTCCTGCTGAGCTGTAGTTCCAGGTGAAACAGCGGTAGAAGTTGGTAAAGCCCAGGAATTTCAGGGGGTCCTTGCAGGTGTCAGGGACAGGCCACTCTGTGAATACTCTTACTTTGGAAGGGTCCATCTGGATACATCTAGCATTGACCATGAACACCAGGAATGAAACCTTGTGATGTGGAACCGTTTTTATAGCAGTTGAGTCTCCAGGAGCCTCTGGAGAACACAACAGACATGTTGTTTGAGCATGTGTTCCTGCTCAAACTTGGACAAGATAAGTATGTCATCCAGATATATAAAAACAAAGACATTGAGCACATCCCATAGCACATTCAATGATAAGCCACTGGAAAACAGCAGGAGCGTTAGTAAGACCGAAAGGTATGACAATATACTGATAGTGCCCACTGGGAGTCTTAGATACAGTTTTCCATTCATCACCTTTCCTGATATGTGCAATGTGGTGAGCACTCCTGAGATCATCCTGAGCTTTGGGAAGATAGTGGCTCCCTCAAGTCAAAGCATGGTAGAAATGAGTGGGAGAGGGTACCTGCTGTTTAGAGTGGTGTCATTGGGTCATCTGTAGTTGATGCAAGGCTGAAGGGTCTTGTCCTTCTTGGCCACAAAGAAGAACCCTGCCCCCACAGGAGCAGAGAGAGAATGAACGATGCCTGCTGCCAGGGACTCAATGTATCTCTCCATCCTCTATGTAATAATCTGCCACAGTTCCTCCTCCTTGGGAGAGAATGAGTTCCATGAAGAGGAACTGTGGCACGGGGTGTAAACTGTTTCCCCACTCAACTGTTTCCCAATCCTTGGTTTGGCCTGAGAGAATCAAAATAATGTATAATACTTGTGACTGTTGTGTAGGGAAGAAAGAGGGCTGGAGCAAGAAGTTAAGGGAGCACTGGATGAGGAAGGATTGGCAGGCACCTGAGGACACCGAATAATGCCCTGGAAGTGGCAGCTGTGGAAGCAGGGTTTGAATGACTCACTGGGCTGGGAGAGATAGATACTGTTTGAGCTGGAGTTGGTGCTCGAGAGGAAAGTGTCTGCAGAACACTGATGAACTCCTGGAAAGTTTGGAGATAATCACAGATGAACACCAGACAAATTTTCATTGTCATTACTCTCCACATCCATGATTCGATGTGAGTTTTGATTTGGTTTTATGCCCTGACAACTGTCATTTCCATTTTTTTTTTTTTTATATATATATTCTTCTTTAGAAAGATAAGCGACATGGTGTCAAGCATGATATAACACTGACATATTTATTTTTCTGAAATGTACCATACTAAGATTGATTTCAGTTATAGAAGCTGAAAGTATAGTTTGATTGATTTTTGATTTGGAATCGTTATCTGTAATCAAGACCAAAATTGACCAAAACCAGCATATAAGTTACCAGTCTGGGGTTCCTTAGAATTCCGATGTGGCCAGTGTGAGATAGGAGAATGAATAGTTTGCAACAAATGTCCTCTTGAAGGAAATTTATGGCCAACTTTCAATCAGCAGTGCTGGAACTATTTGCTCTCCTGCTGGAAAACAAACAGAAAAGCTGACAGAGAAACTGACCCTCTTATATACAAGTCAGACAAACAAACACACACACACACACACACACACACACACACACACACACACACACACACACACACACACACACACACACACACACACAATGATTCAGCAGAGGTTTTCCTCATAAGAACTGCTGTTTCTTGGACTGACTGTTAGTTCAGGTCAAAGTATGATGAATGTTGAATAATGACACTAACTGGACCAAAAAGAGGTCAATATGTCCTGCTGGGATTGTCCAATCAGATTAAATGCTGGGGTGTTAAAAGGTGGGTGATGAAAAAATAACAGTGGAGATACTGAGAGTTACAGAACATGAAGGAAGCTAAAGCCTAAAAACAAACACAGTGGTATCATCCCCACAACAGCAAAGCACTCTGACACTGACATGCTGCTATCTCCTGAAAAGGGAGGGAGGTGTCTTCTTCATGACTTCAAATGACCTTGTTATCCCTGTTGGGATCAGACTAAGAATACCCTCCCTATTAGCTTTCCCTGGTCAGATTTCATGTGGGGAGAAACCAAAGGCCATAGTTTTTCCTTTCTGTTCAGTTAAGAGGTACTGGTTTAAGAAGGTTAACACTAGAGAAGAAGCACATGTTTTTTTCTCAGCAAACCTTCAGACAAAAAATAAAACTTCAAAAAATCCTATCAATAATGTTCTAAGGAAGTGAATAGAAAGATGGGGTTTACAATGGGTTGTGAAATAAAGCAGGTTAGGTACAGACTTGAATTGCCTGTCCAGGGTCTGTACATGAGTAACACCTGCTCCATCTTCAGGCAAAATGCAAGAAATTAATGATTGCTGTGGTCTGGAGGTTGCTTTCCAAGAATTAGCCACTTTCAGACAATTTCATGGTAAACCTTTTTTTTAACATTTGTGCACTCTATTTTAATATTGTTGTCATAGACATAAGTAAATATAGAAATGGTACAATAATCATACTTTAGTTGCTATGAGTGGAAATGGCATTGCAAGAGTTGATTGTAGGAAAACATATGAAATATATTTTCAGTGGACATTTTGCTGATATATTAATTATCAACATTTTGTAACATGCCAAAAACAGTAATAGTCGAGCAATACAGATGTGATTTTGCTTTACCACATTGGGTTTCTGTGTACACATGCATATTAACACACGTTTGTCAGCGCATACACTCAGGTCCTCATGGATATGGGCACATGGTATAATTTAATATCAGATGGTCCTAGTGAATCCATGTGGACACCAGGATGTGGTCTACTTGTTGCTCTGTTCAAGTTTGGCTTGTATCTTGTATACTACTTCTGTTTCAGATACAATATTTACAAGCCTGGAACAAATGTTCAGACCTGTGAAGACTTCTAATTATGAGCATACACCACTAGTGCTTCTGTCTTCTACTGTAGCTTCTGAAGACAGGAAGACAGTGATGGATAGCTGACCACATACAGCTAACTAACAAACATGCTGACATTGTGTAAACACTAAATAAATTAGCCATGATGTAGATCGCTGTGGTGTCAGATTTGCAGGGGTTGCCTGCATGTGGCACTATTTAACAGCTAAGGCTTACATAGTTAGCATTGCTAACAACGGTCCTGCTGTTGCCTTGTACACCGATGTCATGACTTAGGGTTGGTATAGGTAGAAGGTAGAAGGTAGTATAAAGCTACACATATAAAAATTCTGTAAATGTGTTAATTGTATCTATTCATTTACACAGACTAGAAAAGTATTCATGTTTTATTTTGATTTGATCACTTGCTTTCAGTTCATAATAATAGGGTGGCTGTGGCTCTGGAACAGGTCATCCACTGATCACAGGTTTGGGGGTTTGGTCCCCAGTTCCACTTATCCACATGTCACAAAAGTGTGTTTCTAAAAAAGTTGAAGCAATCCATCTTCACAGTTGAAAATAAGTGAAGATGAAAAGATGGTTTCAGTGTGTGCTAAACACAGAGCTGCAGTCAGGATGTAATTAGTCTAGCTTAGTGGAAGGACTGGAAGCAGGGGGAAATAGCTAGCCTGTCCAAAGTTCAAAGATCCAGCTACTGCATGAACACCTCTAAATATCACTAATTAACATGTCTATTTGTTTAATCTGTACTAAAGAGGAAATGTAAAATCAATATTTTCTGGTTTAAGAGGGGCTGCATTGACAGACAAGACAGCTGTCTGAAGTCTTGTCATTACAGATAACATGCCGGGATTGGTACTACAATGTCTGCTTGACATAGAACTAAGAAGAAAAACAAAGAAGTTGTGAACTTGCAGCAGCATTTCTTTAACTGCCCTGCAAGTTGCCAACACCAAAAACATACCACTCCTTCCTTTATCTTGCTGCCAACATCTTATATCTCAAGGAATTACACTGATGCCTCCAAAGAACTATTGCTGTTTAAAATTCAATTCCTTACATCTCCCAGCATATATTCCTCACAACACTTATCACACAAAATCCATCCATCCATCCATTTTCTATGCCGCTTATCCCTTTTGGGATCGCGGGGGGGCCGGAGACTATCTCGGCTGTCAATGGGCGAGAGGCGGGGTACACCCTGGACCGGTCGCCAGCCGATCGCAGGGCACAAACACACAACCATTCACACTCACACTCACACCTAGGGGCAATTTAGAGTCACCAATCAACCTAATGAGCATGTTTTTGGTCTGTGGGAGGAAGCCGGAGTACCCGGAGAGAACCCACGCATGCACGGGAAGAACATGCAAACTTCACACAGAAAGGCCCGACCCGGGAATCGAACCTGTGAGGCACGCGCACTACCTGCTGCGCCACCGTGCAGCCCCACACAAAATCCAATAAGCATTATTCTGGAGGGCTCCTTGAATGTCTCTGCATTTTCTACACGACACTTTGCATTTTCTCTTATGCAATTAACATTGTGTCTGGCAACATTACTACAGGTAACAAAGAACCATTTTTTTCTTCTCTCTGACAGCCCTGCTGTCTCCCATTGGTTACTTCACATTTCTGTATTGTCTACATTACTCACTAACTATGTTGCAGTCTTTCGTTTGTTCCTCCTCTTAAAATGTCAAGGAGCTGAATATGTTTTCATTTTCGCTGCCCATGGCATAAGTGAGTGAGCAGACCTGGACTTTTCTGACACCATGTAATGTCTGTGTGACATCAAACTAAGAAGAGCAACTCGGAAAGTGCTGAAAACTCAGCTGCATTTATTTAACTGCCCTGCGCATTGCACAACACCAAAAACACAACAGTCCTTCTTTGTGTTGCTGCCAGCATCTCGTACCTCAACGCATCACAATATCTGTACTGATACCTTCAACTGTCAGACATTTGATTGATTATAGGTACCATTGCCTGTGGACAAAAACCTGTACTCGGCAGCCATATCCTCCTGAGACCCACCTAGTCATTTGTGTCCTCTGTAATGGACATTTGGTTTTGGTCTATATCTTTTGACTCATTTGAGCTACCCTTTAAGTCCTGCTGTGCTCAGTAGAGGACATCCTGGCCTTTCCAGTGATATCTCATGTGTTTGGGTGGGACGAGGAGAACTTTCTTTTCATGCTGAGACAAAGTAGAGACTGCAGCAAAATGCAAATGCCATAAGAGAAAAGATACGTCAAATATTGTTAAGATATTGTTTTTTTTTGTTTGTTTGTTTTTTTAACTATGGTAATCATATATTTTCTTGTTTATGAACATGTCAGGAATCATAAAATTGGAGTCAGAGTTCAGTTAAACTTTTTGTCAGGAAAAATAATAGCAATATTATGAATGTTTAATAATGTCAATTTTGTTCAGAAGTTCAACAAAAGGTACGGGCCAAATGTTCAGTTTCATTTACAAAATGGATTGACATTCATGTTTTCTTGTCAGCCTATTTTGATTTTGTTGTGTTATGGTAAAATCATTCTGTTAGATCACTACAGTGGACATGCTGTAAAATCTAAACTAAAAATATTTTTTTACAAAATTCTGAATTGTGAGTTATTGTTTTAGCTCAAAAGAAGCAGGATATCACACACACACACACACACACACACACACACACACACACACACACACACACACACACACACACACACACACACACACACACACACACAAAAATTAACTTGAAAGATACTTTTTTTCCTTGGTTCTCAGGAGAATATCTGGCAACTTGCTTTATAGCTGGAGACCCTGTATGCATAAGTACTGGGTGGACAGATGTTGTTTGTCAAGAAATTATCAAGAAATGGTACAGTAATTGAAATTAATTTCACAATGATTTTTAGTTTTTCCTAACTTTTTCCTTGCCTCTGTGTCAAGACAAACTTTTGTATAATAAAAACAGGTATAAAAACACACAAAGCAATTGGAGCATGGGTAAGGAGCCTGGCAGGCAGAAAGAAAAATATGTGCACACAAATGAATAAATCTCTCTATTTAATAATTAGTGTGCACAGATGTATACAGATAATTAGTCAGTAGTGTCTTTGAATTAATCATTTGTGCACAGAAATTAACAGAACATAGCTTTAAACATGTTTTATTAAATGCAAACATCGTATTTAGATGAGACTGTCCATTGTCATTTATTTCATATTAAGCTGGTACAAACAATAAGCAAAATAAGTAATTTCTGTGCACAAATGTATTGTTTTTATTTTATACATCTTACAGGCTCTTGTAGTGCTATCAAAGTAACACTAAGCTAAAATGGATTTACATACAGTACGTATGTATGGAGAATAAGGCTGGTCAGCAAATTTGTGTGTGTCGGGGTTTTTCACAGATAGGTCCAAAACAAGAACGTATCAAACAAGAGTTTAATATCTGTCTTTTAATGTACATTTACACATTTTAAATAAATATTCCATCCTTAAAATTATTTTACACATCCTCAAATAAAAATATATTTATATATGTATAAAAACAGACATTCAGGGGGCAACAACAACACAAGAGGGTGAGGGGTCGTGGGCGTGTCAAGGGGGTTCCTCACACTTCAATGCATTTTGTACAAATCAACATTACAGTCAGAACAGGAAACCTGTGATTATCAAATGTAGCTGCCACATTGTTCCATCAGATGCCATTAAAGCTCTGTTTATTTGAACTGTTTGAGAAAGATATAGAATGGTCTCAGACATTACTCAGCATCTAGCAAAAAGGTTAAACACTGCATACTTACGCAACATTTACTGAACCCTGGTTTATGTCTCTGAATGCAACGTTAACTGGCAGTGCGGTCAATCAAGGCCCTTCAAGTCTCCTTGAGCAGCAGGCTAGAGTCCAAAAAAATGACTCCACTGGTCAAAATGAAACAAAAAACAAAAACACCACAATGCACTCTACTAAGATGTCCCCGATAAGTCAGACAGTGAGTAATGTGCATCTAAAAACACAATTTTCCTTTTGTCTTGTCTTTTTTACACAGGTCAGTACTAAGTCTGGAGTACAAAAATAGATTTCTCATGTTTTTTGTCTATTAACAGTTGTTTTTTTTTTTACTTTGAGAAAAATAGAAATCAAACTACACATTAAGATATAGTAACACTCAGTATAAAAATGTCTCTAGAGGTTTTTTTGGAGAGTAGAGGAGTGTGTTGGCTGCTGGTAATTCAGTCAGTCTGTCAGTTTCTCTTCTTTCTCTCCGTCTTTTCTTCCTCCCCCTCCTCAGCGCTCTGACGAATATCGTGTACGTTTAGTCCTTTGACTGAAGGGGTAGTGGATGAAGTCAAAAGGGTGGTGGTGGCTCGGGTGGGAGGGCTGCTGCCCCTTCGGCAGCCTCTTCATGAAATGGACCTCGCGCTGGTGCTGGCGTGTTTGCGAGCCTTTCCGTGGCCGCCCGCGGCGGGTGAAGGCCATGTACCAGCTCTCGTAGCGGGCGTTCCTTAGCGCTGTGTAGTTGTTCTCCAGAACGATCTCAGTAAAGATACAGTCACGGCCTTGTCCGTTTTTCTGCAGAAACACACACACAAAAACAGTTTGTGGGAATGTTTAGAGAAGATCCTCGATGAGGATTTACAGATGGGAAATATCAGATGTATAAAGGTTTCCCTGTGCAGCCTGCCCCCTGCATGTGCACACACTCACACACACTCAGCCCTCCCCTCATACATGCAGCATATGCTACAGTCATTACAGATCAGAGAGAGGGGGATGACAGTAAGCGATGACTCTTCTCCCCCTTCAGAAAACATCCAGCAGCTATTGTGGTGTCAGTGGCTGCAGGACAGATCCTCCAGCCATAAAGCCTTAATCAGCCCCCAAGTGTCACTTTCACTTCTGTTTTGCCTGAATTGAATACCAATCAATACATCCTTAAATATGTCTCATCAGTTATCTGCTGTGTTCAGTTGAGGCCCCAGTAGATCAGGTTGTTGACTTCAGGCAACAATGCAGCTTAGGGATAAGACAGTAAATGCAAAGGTGGGTGAAGTGTGACCTCAAGTTGATATTGAGTAAAAACATTATACAACTTGCATCAGTGACAAAACGTACAGTAAGGTCAGCTGACAGTATTAACTGGACTTGGACACACAGTGCTAGCCTACAGTAACAAGCTCCCACCTTTTTTGGACAAAACTGTGTGTTAAAAATAGTCATGATACACCCATGTGCACATACATACACCCAAAAACACACTCTCATTCTCTTCAGCACACACACACACACACACACACACACACACACACACACACACACACACACACACACACACACACACACACACACATGCATGCATGCACACATACACGCACACAAACACACACACAGTGGGGCCGAGGCCGGCTGTGACTGGGCCGGTAGCTAGGGGCAGATGGTGTACGAGGCAGGGTGCTGGGTGGGTGGAGGGGAGTGTGTGTGGGGGGCTGCAGAGAGGCTGGCAGCTCTGTTTATTAGTCGTCACAGTCAGAGAGGGGCAGCGAGATAGCCTCAGCCTGAAACGCACACCTACACATGCACGTAACAGCAACAGCAGCATGACTAAACCCTAACCTGGAACCTTATATTGTACAAATACAGATACTGAATTCATGTAAGGCTATCATATGACTATTAGTGCCCATTAGCCTCAACACCTGAGCCTAAACACTCTGAATATGCATGGAGGAAAACGTCTTACATTATCTTGCTGGTCATGACAGCAACAAACACACACGCACACACATATATCTCAAAGGTTAAATTAGTGCAAAGCTTAAAAGGCGACTTCTGTCGTCTAAAGGAAGCTGCCAGTTGAATTGTAGATATGGTCTGCAGGTTGGAATTTAAATTTAATTTCTTTATAGTCAACTAATCCCACGAAACCCCAAGCCTGCATATATGTAGTTTAGTTATTAAAAAAGGCTCAGGAATTTCCGAAAACAGCTGGCCGCTATAGTTTTAACAAATGTTCCTCAGACAGGAGGAAATAGTGCATTTGTTGTGCACTATTTTCAGCTATGGACAAATACACATTTGGCAAGAGGAAAGAGCTGCATCAGACTTCAGGCTACATTTAATAATACTTGTTGGGAGGATCAGTTCAATTCAATTTAATCAGGTTTTGACTTGTAAAGGGATTTGTTGAGATAAGAAAAATAGAATGTTTAAAACCGTATTTGAAAAATACCATTAGCTCATGAAAGTTGATGCACCTTGGGTTATTTTTGGAACAATATTTTAGCTGAGGAATAATGTATTTATCTGCTGTGCAGTGATCCATCACCTCATTTATGTGGTCATAAATAATCTCAGCTACAAAATTATATTAATTTCCTCTGTTTACTGTGACTTGACCTCTCCTCAACAGAAAAATCTTAGATTTAGCTGCATATCATTCTAGATTACTTTTCATTATACTTTAGAGCTTCTATGACTTCTTATTCTTTTGCTTTTGACACATCAAAGACTAATGGATCATTTTGATTTCTCTGCACTCAACACTTTGCCACAACAATTCAACTTCTGCTCAACAATATGATATGAGGTCATCCTTTTCAACACAGAAGTCCATGAGACACACACTAAATCCTCTTCTAACTCCTCTAGCTGTGCTGCTCCAAAAGTTGACATTTTGACCTGAGCTACAGTAAGGTTGCCTCTGCTCCGCTGGTTGAGGTCAGCTTTTCTCCTCACCTTGCCAATGAGCTTCCCCCTCTTGTTCATGCAGATGTAGAAACCCGTCTCGGCTCCCTTGATGCGCACTCGGCTCCCAAACGTATCTGTTTCCACAACGAGTTTGGCTAAAGAAATCAAACAAAAAGAGTTTTGTTAGCAACTACAGCTGAGAGCATGATGCTTGGCAAAAGGCTCATGTAATTTTAGCAAGATGTGTCTTTTTAGTGTCTGTCCCTAATGAATGACTTAACAGTGCACATCAGGGCAGTGGACATAGGAGCATTAACAACATATGCAGAAATGCTGTGTTTCCAAGCATGCATACTCTCACTCCTGACAACCACACACACACACACGCACGCACGCACACACACACACACACACACACACACACACACACACACACACACACACACACACACACACACACACACTAAAACCTGTGGGACCATTCCTGTGGATTTATGCAAGCTGAAATTCTTGCAAAATGATAAAACCACGTGTCTCTTGATTCTTTGAAAGCTAAAGAGGTGATCCTGGCCGTCCCATCAAGAATTCCTTTTTCAGATAAATCTGCATTGACCTCACACACAAAGCTCCACATTTATCTCTATACCCTGAGACATACTGAAAGAAGGGAAATACAGACAGTTGACAGAGCATCACTTTATGGAGTTTTGTACAATTTTACATTGCTTTTCAACAACATAAAATAACAAGACATTGAATTTCATTGTTATTTAACTTCTGCAGAATGACAGTATTTATCTTCAGGTCATTTTCAGTCTGCCGCACGTGATGAGTTTGCACTGCAGAGATTTGACATTCTCATTGATATTGATCCAGAAAATTTAATGCCGATAGCAGATGACCTTTTATAAATTCCATTTAAATCCACAATGTCTCATAAAACTGGTTCCATGGCATCGGGCGCCGGGTTACTGGGGTCACTGAGGATGGTCAGGCCTTTCCAACCCACCAATGGCTAACCGCGACATGTCGGAAAGTTATAGATGTGGTCACAACCAGCAGCTACAGCTGAGCTGAGTAAGGGGCAGAGTCAGACACACACACACACACACACACACACACACACACACACACACACACACACACACACACACACACACACACACACACACATTTCCCCTTTAACACTTTCATAGTCCCCTCTCTCTCATTTCAGAGAAACCGACTTCAGGTGACCTGAATAGCTTGCACACTTGTTTTGAGGCCACACACATGCACACAATTACATCCTTAAACAACTGAGCTCCCTGTCCAGACAGCAGCAGCAGCAAACACACCATTATCAGTTGCCTTGTTAAGAGAATGAGTGTGTTCTTTATGGAATTCAGTTTACTTTAAATGCAACAAAAACTGTAGCCCAGACTAGCTGCAGAGCTCAATGAGTGGTTCTGAGGCTGGGCAGAGAGGGGTTGAAGGTGGGGTGGAGGGGGGAGAAGGCGCTATGCAGGAAATGTTCGGGAGGTAGAAGTAAGATGACTCTTCCAATGGCTCTTCCAGACCTGCAGGATCTCTGGAGGATCACCTCAAGCATCAACTACAATCCACTGGACAGTTTCTCTGTGCTCTAAGCCTCTTCCCCTCCAACAGCATAGACTGGGATCACAAATGGTGCAAAGGTTGGCCACCTTCATCATTCATCTGCTTGGTTAAGGGGTAAATGCTTCAATAACATGCTGCTGATAGGGGTTTTGACTTTTGTCTGGACATTTCAGCATCTTGAAGCAAGACAGAAATAGACAAATCTCTGACTGACTGACTGACTGACTGACTAAATGGGACTTTATTCGATAAATTCTGCAAATATACTGATTTGCATTGGAAATACCATCTCTCATTATACTGGATTTACATACTGGTGTACATGTCTTTATGGAAGAAATATAAACAATACAATTAAATATATGACTTTTGAGGTGAATTAGTTTTTGATATTTTTTGCTCTTTAAATGCTACAGCGCCTGTCTTTAATGACATTAGAACAGTGGCCTTCAGCCTTGTTCAGGGGGAAATAAATGCCAGGAATAATTTTTATGACAAAGTAAAAAAGAAATTTAGAAATAAAAATGGGAGTTACATTGTAAAAATGATAAAATAGGATGGATACATTTTTGGATATAAAAAAGAAATAATGAAGTACTTGTTGGCCCAGGGAGAGAGTTAGTGTGCACAAAGTGGAAGATTTTACTTCTGGAAAATTAACGAGAAATAAATCCAAATTGTTCTTTGGATTGGTGCAAAATTTCAAGGACAAAAAAACTAAAAATTATCTGAAAACTTGGAAAAAATCGAATTACATTGACCCACTTTCCGCTAACATTTAAGGGATCTCAGGGATTATTTTTTCAGCTATTAACAAGGAGTTCGTGTCCTTGTGCAGTTGCGGGGCTTCTCTTACCGTGCACATCTCCATCGTCAGCCATGGCGTTGATCTTCTTGTTGGGCAGGACCTGCACATGCTTGCCGCTGGTCCGGCTGTACAGCTGGTATATCCGGATCAACCTGCGGCTCACGCGGTCCGTCACTTTGCTCTGCTCGCTTACATGCTGCGTGAAATTAGGCGGGGACTGATTGGTTACCTGTCAGAAATTAGATATCATCACAATCATCAGTATGTGTACATTTATTATAATAGTAATTACTATTTATTTATCTATATTTTTATTCATTTTTACCGACATTAAACGGTCCAAGAGGGAGACAAAAATCAGGACAGGAGTACTGAGCCAATCGTGTGTCTTCTAGTTACTGTAGGAAATGATTTAAGCACTTAAACACCGAGGGAAAAGCTATCCTCAAGCAA
Organism: Chaetodon trifascialis; assembly: GCF_039877785.1. Lineage (NCBI taxonomy): Eukaryota > Metazoa > Chordata > Actinopteri > Chaetodontiformes > Chaetodontidae > Chaetodon > Chaetodon trifascialis. The sequence continues at coordinate 2,536,710 of NC_092068.1, forward strand.
CAACAGCTTGTTGTCGTTTCTTTTTTCCTAATGACAAGTGTAACAATTTCCAGGAGAGCCACTGCCAAATCAAATTATCAGCTTCCAAAAAAGACGCGCGGTGTGATTACAGGTTGTGCGTACAGGAGAATGTGCGCCACAGCGCACAGCAAAAACACTGTATGAGCCGGATAAATGTTCGGCTTCTCATTCTTCTTTTTGGGAAACAGAACATACTTCAGCTATATTCAGTCTGATTTTTTTTTGTCTCTTTTACTTCGATCTGTCTATCCGCCGTACTCCGCTGTGATGGAATGACTGCTGCTGACGGAAACATTGGCCCTGGTTCTTTTGTGCCCCACGACATTTTTTATAAGACTTGCAAGCATTTCCCTCTGCCCCGATGCCCCGTCTGTGCCCGCGCGTCATGTGCCAGGGCCGGTATGTTCATCAGCAACCTGCCAGCAGGCCGCGCGCCCTGCTGCCCGTCGCACCATGGGAGCCATCCGATATTGTTGTATCACATAATGTTATGATGATCCCTCACCTTTCCTCCTCTGTTACTGCACCGTACATCACAAGCTTAGACTGCCATATGTTTAAGAGATTTTTGAAGCTAATCCTTACTCTAGCCCCCAAAATAAAAAAGACACATTCAAAAACATTTATATGACAGAAATAAAAGCGGTGACATACCTGAGCATAGTAGCAAAATGCAAATAAGTGTAGAAACCTGCAAAGAAGAAAAACAACATGCATTAAGTCACTTCGGAGCTGCGTGAAGGAGCATTAACGGTGCGTAAAGAGTGGAAGTGGCGGAGGAAAAGCACTCACAGATAGCTGAGTCTGGATGGGATGGGTCGCATGTTGGATGGAGGTGAAAGCTCTTCCAGTTAATTCTGACCACGTTCCTTTCAAAGCTGCAAAGTCCAGCTGATCTCGATAGAAATCAAATATCCACAAAAAGGTCAGAGGTGTTGACAGAGAGGCTCATGCACGCACAGCGGACACATTCTTCATCAAATCACTGTCCATCACAGGCAAGCTCCTGCTCCGCTGAAATAGCCGAAGAACAGTGATTGATCGTTTCTCATGAAAATGAAGACGTCTGTCAGAAGGCTGCGCAAAGTCTAAGTGCACTTGCAGAAGCGGAGCTGTGCGTTGAAGTTTTGCGAAAGGCGCTGCAGAGTTTTGCTCTATTTTTACAAACAAGTTCGTCCGTGCTGTCAAACTGTTCGGCCTAGTTTGTAATCCCTGTGGTGGGCTACTCCTTCAGGTGTGTGTGATCCCGCTGTAAAGAGGACTGGGCTGGCTCGGGCTCCTCAGTGCTCTCGCTATGGCTCGATGCTGCTGCACCGCTCGGCTGTGGCAGGACTGTAGGCAGGACGCTCCTTCTCTCCTCTCTCTGCTCCCATCCCACACCACTCCCGTGTCAAGCCTCTGGTTCGGCGCTCACACACCCCCGGTTAAAATGGCAGGCTGATATGCTAAGAACAAGCCCCCTTTTTCCGCAGAACAAAAGCGGACAGCCACAGCTCCCCCCTCCCCATTTAAAACATCTCTACCTGAGGAGCGGTCGACACTTGGCAGGGGAGGGGGGGAAGAGGCGAGGAGGAGCCTGGACTGCCCCGCGCACTGCCGCCACAAGTCTGAGAAAAGCACGAAAATGAAAAAATAAAAATAAAAAATGACCGCCTCTCTTCATGCTGACACACTTCTGAGTACATCAGCTGTTTGTGATGAATGGTCAGCTGTAACCTCATGACCCGCAGACCCTCTTGCTCATCCCTCCTCTGCTCTCATGTCCTTTAATACTCTGTTCTTCCAGTTTTGGGAAGCTGAAGCTGGAGCTACTCAGCGTTGTGTATTAACAGAGCCAAGTGTGAGACACATTAAAAGGATTACAGGCGATTAGCGTTTTTAACCGCCCCGTCATTTGATAAAGAGAGCAGCTTCTTCTCTCTTTCAGATTTAACCCAACTGTCGGGACAAACAGGCATATAAAGATTTATTTGTGGAGTGATCCAAACTAATACACAAACTTCTGGAAAGCAAAGCTGCTGAAGATGACGGAGTGAATCATCAAGTCAAGAAGAGAAGCAGACAGCAGTAGGCCTATGGGTAAGAAGGCCTATGGGACATTCACACCTCACAGCATGGTCACTGACATTAAAGAGGCCCATTTAGTTTTTTACTCAAGAGATGTGCCACATTAATTATCTGCAATCCATCCCCTTTTATTGTAGAATAGCCATTCAACACAACCTTTACATCAGTTAGATTTTATTGATTGATTTGACCATTAATTAGTCTGCTCAGTATCGGCCACAACAAGGACACAGAAACTCAGCACAGTCTGATTAATAAACATCATTTAAGGTGTCGCTAAATTAGCTGGGACGGCTTGAGATCTACTGAGAACATCACTCAGCTTTGTTTGTAGTGTAAAAAGAGTCATTCCACAGAGTCACAGCTGCTACTGGGCCTGGAAGGTGGGGGAGCCAAAAATTGGTGGGTAGTTTTTTATGAAAGAGTTTCTTTAGGTTGACTTGAATTTTGACTTAATGTTTATATTGGCTTCAGTATCTCATGAGAAAACATATCAGCCTCACCACATCCAAACTTCCGCCTCAAACTACCCACAGCCTCTCCATCACAGAGGATGGTTTCACTGTCAGTCTGTCATACACTGTTGACCCACCAGTGGGCGCTCCAGAGGAGATGCTAGGTGCAGCCACAGTCAGTTGCCCCCAGAGTCCTTGATGGTGTAATATGATGGCATTAAAGACAGTGTGGAGCTGTGAATGGAGTTCTGCTTTGTCTGTATCACATGCTGGAGTCACTTCATCTGTTACTTGCTCCTCTGACAGGCTTCATGCTTCCAGATGATTTGCTTCCCTGTTTCCTTCCCTTCCTAACATTAGCATTAGTATTAGTGTGTGTGTGGGCGTGATGATACGTGTGAGATATGAAGTGGGTCAATGTGAGTAAGGCAATGTGTATAAGAGTGTTATACTATAAACTGCAATCAAAGCTATGGGAGTGTGTGTGTGTGTGTGTGCGTGTGTGTGTGTGTGTGTGTGTGTGTGTGTGTGTGTGTGTGTGTGTGTGTGTGTGTGCGCGCGCGCATGCGTGTGTGTGTGTGTGTGTGTGTGTGTGTGTGTGTGTGTGTGTGTGTGTGTGTGTGTGATGAGCGGCAGGTAGCTGCCACTCTGTACCCTGGCTCAGGGCCTGGCTGCCCTCCCCTTAACCCCAGGAGCCCTGCATCCATCAGCAGCCCTGCAGGGGGCAAACACCCTTCCCCCTCTGCTCCCACTCCCCTCTCTCTGTTCCTCCACTCATGACCAGAGCTCCACCAGTATTGGGTTATGAAAAACATATTTTTACAATGAAAATACAAAATAAAATCCCATTTTTACTATGAAAACACAAAATAAAATCATATTTCTGACAATATTTCTGCAACAAAAAAACAAACAAACCTGACAATAATTTTTGTTTCCTCCACAATTATATTCCTGATAGGCATCAACATCTCCTAAAGCATTTGGACCATCATGGGACTTCACATTTTAAGTAATCCTAAATACCTGTAAGCTATCAATGTTTTGCACATGTTAACCAACTATTCATTTTCACAGCCATTGATTTCCATTCATTTTATGTATAGTATAAAAATCACCTTGTAGCACCTTGAAACTATCTTGAGACAGGCCATCTATGATTCACAACGTTACTGTTTTCAAAGTTGCATGATGATGGCGTGGTATTGCAGTTTGAAGTGAGAATGATTTCAAATGTCTGCATTGCAGTACTGCATAATAACGCAACTGATAGCGATAAAAGGACACATAATGTTGACTGTGATGGAAGTTTAATCTCTGCAAATTGACTTTCTTACTGTCGTGAAATTAAATAAAACTGCTAGCTGCTCAGAAGGTGGAAAAGCACGCATCTAAACATGACATACTTAGAGATTTCAGCCTCCACCACAGTAAGTGAGTGGAATTTAGTTTGTGGTGCTCACAGGATTGAAAAACAACATTTCAATATTCAGGATCCCTGTTTCTTTCACTCTGGATGAACCACGAGGACACAGTGAAAACTGCTTTCATTCAAACTATTTCCTCAGCAGAATGCGGTAGTTCTGATGAAATGTGTTCACACTGAAGTTACACATTGCTGTCCTTCCTTTAGATATCATTCTCCTTTCCTCCCCTCTAACTTCCCTCTCTTGAATTCACTACCTTGGTTACACCTCACTCTCCCTCCATCATTCCTGCTCTGTATTCTATGTACAGCCATCTGCCACCTCCCCTCCTCCCTCTGCTCTACCTTCTCCCTCCATCACTTCTCTTTCCCTTGCTTCCCCTCATCTCCTTCATCTAAGCAGAGGTGGACTTTTGTTTCAAGGCCTCAGTAAGATTCAAATAAACTACCTGTTGTCAGTGGCCACTCTGAAGGGCGAGATGAAGAGTCTGTTGTCACACCCTGTGCATGACTGTGTGCTGCATCACATCTTTTTGTGTCTTTGTAGTCTCAATGCACAAAGCACAGACTTTCAGACAGTCTGTTCTTGGAGGCATCCTTACCTTGTATTGCTGCGATAATATATCCACTCTGTTGACATAAACTGAGTGCTTCAGTTCAACTTCGTCATGCTGAAGTGCATGATTCCTTTTGTTTTGGTTCTTAACCAGGTGAAGCAGGATCACTACTCAGCAATGAGCTTCTTTTTGCCACTTTTTCTTTTTTGGCTTTAATTCAGAATGGCTGGCAATGAAACTCCATCCTTTTAGTACAACATGCAGTGATGGCATCGTGACATTTGATGTGTGCCACTTGATGCCTGTAACACCCACTGGACATGTCACACCGTTGTTTACCTGAAGAGTAGCCACATCTCTAGACAACAATAATGAGTAATGATTTTAATGATTTTAATTACAGAACAAAAGGATTTGACATGCATGATTCAGTGCTGGCTAAGCCTCAAAAAGTGTATGACTTGCACTCTATAGAAAATAATTATGAAAAGCAAATGCTGTTGTTACTTGGCAACAGCTAAAGTTGGGACAATGTAACTTTACTGTAACTTAGTTAAAGAGCAGCACCTCAAGAAGCAGGAGCAAAAAACAGAAGAGCTTACATCGTTTGCACGGCTAGTTCAGCATTCAAACTACAGCTCAAGCAAACTTCTTCCTCCAGGACAGGTGTTTCTATGTTTGTAGAGAGGTGACCAAACCTTGACTGCAGCAGTAATCCATACAGTGAGCTTCAGAAGTGGCCATATTAACCCACGCTCACACCCACACCCACACCCACATCCCACATGATTTATAAGGAGGCCATATTTCTTCCTGAAAATCCTATATTTCACTGAGGTTTTTTGATTACCTCCTGCCTTGTACCTACTATCTTTATCTGTAGGTTGGTCTTGGTCTTGATCTATTAAACGCCCAGTGTGTAGGTTTTAGGGACATCAATTGGCAGAAAAGGAACATAATATTCATAGTTTTCATCCCTGTGTAATCACCTGAAAATAAGAATCACTGTGTTTTTTGTTCTCTTAGAATAAGCCCTTTTTGATTGTCCTCTCTCTTCATTCAGCCTTCTCTGTGCTGGACCATTGGCCATCCTGGGATCTGTGTTGGTGTCAGATGTTTCAGTTCTGGATCCTGTCCTCTAGGAGATTCAGCCTCTCCTCTTGTCTGTCTCTGTCCCTTGTGTGCATGTTGTCCTAGACTCTGTCCCTTTGTGTGTTTCTTTCTTCCACCCTGTCTGTGTGAATGGTGCGTGAGCTTTGCTGGTGTGTTCATGTAGCCTGCCCTGTTTCAATGGTGGAGAGATCATGTGACTCAGCTCTATGGTCTACAGTATGATGGTCTAGTAGTCTGTGCTCACGACATCTCTTACATCTCTGTCCATTCTGGGAGAGACATCACTGCTCTGTTGATGAGGAGTTAGCAGGTCTGAACTGTCCATGATGGTGCTTTGTAATGAACTGAACAAAATGATATGTTGAATAAACTGGATGGATAGATGATCAAGAGACAATAGACGTTTACAGGGAATGATCTGCATGGATCCACAACGATATCAAATTGCAATTAGTCTTTTTTGACCAGGTTCTCATGAATTTTGTTATTGTTCTTGCACACAGCTCATGGTGTCACGCTCACGATAGTAATGAACATTCCGCTTTTGAACATTTGAAGCTGGTCCAATTTAAAAACTTCATAGCACTGAATTTGGTTAGCATATTGTGAAAAGAAACATGTCACTTATACTCAACATGTATTAAAGGCAGACAGTAAGTTTCCATTATGAATGTTTTCTTCAAACTACAAAACGGACGGTTCTCTTGATCACAAACAACCTGGTGTTTAATGAACTGTTGATAAGTAGTTTCTGAATAACTGAATGAACGATAGTAGTTCTGAATTAATGTTTTGTGTACTTTTCTGGGTGAATGTGACTACATTGCTGTCAGCTCCCTTCACCTGGTGAATTTTGTTCTGTTGTTCTGCTTTGCTTCAAAAACAATTGTGATCATCCAAACAATAGACAGAGTTGAGCCTATAAGTCTCAAGTAACTCTGTAGTCGTCCCCTCACTTTCTCAGGGCCCAGTCATTGGGCCTGTGTGCCTTCAACTGTTTATCCATCTGGATGGAGGGAAAGTGAGAGAGACAGAGAGACAGAGAGAGAGAGAGCCTGGCATCTATGAACTTACAGACATTTCCAGCCTCAAATCCGGGCCGATTGATTGCCCTGCTGGGTTTGACCAAATATACCCTCCTTCAAGGAACATGTGCTAGTAATACCCATACCATATGACCACTTAAACCCAGCAGAGGCTTCAGCAGCAACCTCTGCTTGCCTCTGCTCTGGCGCCTGGATCTCTTCAACACTGAGTCTGGCAGTGAAGCCATATATGCATGAGATGATTTTGCAGAGCATCTTCTGCTATTTCTGTGAGGTGCTGACCTAAAGTAAGTAGCAGTGATAGTAAGGCAGTGTACAGCATGTGTAATCAAAAGTGATCAGTCCGTATGTAACCAGAGAGCCAAATTTAAAACCGGTACATAAAATAACTTCAAAAGGGGTTCTGAAGACTAACAACATTACATGTTTTTAAATATGAAACGTTTGTCTAATGACTTTATTCTACTGGCAAATTTTACGTCTCCAGACACACAAGACACCTGCAATTGTTGCAAATCTTCTTCATGGGACCAAACAGCATACAACCTCACGATGAATCCAGCTGAGTGTCTGGCTTTCTTTGTAATTAGTTCGTGAAATACTTTTTTATTTTTATTAATCACACAACACAACATGCACATGCCATGCTTCTTCTGCATTTAACCCATCCTAATAGTCCTTCCTCTGTGGCAGACCAGGAGCAGTGGGCTGCCAGCCGACAGCGGTGCGCGGGGACCCAGTTCCTCTTTGTCACCATTCGGTCAGGTGGTTCTTCTTGCATATTTTTAGTGTTTTTTTTTATGGAGGATACCCCAGGTGAACACGGGGAGAACATGCAAACTCCATACAGAAAGGCCCTTTTTCCACCATGCCATGATGATTCACAATGTGAAATGTGAAAAACGTGGAGGGTCTTCATTCATATGATGGTTTTGTTTTGTTTTGTTTTGTTTTTTTGTTGACAAAATTTGTAATACGTTTTTTCATGCTTTAAGATTCATTTAGTTTAAGTCTCATATCATTGTCTCATTTTTGTCATAATCTTGTTGAGAAAAATGAACACTGCAAGTACCAACTGAATGCAATGCTGTTAAAGTTGGACATATTGCTGTTAGATGTGTTTAATGCTGTTTAAGGTGACCATATCACTGTTTTAGCTGTGTATAATGCTGTCGTAGTGCCATACAATGCATACCTTGTTGGGTGAAATCCAGGACATGGCTGAACCATGTATGGTCATTGTGTTCCTGAGGATGTAACTTAGGGCTGTACGTGCCTGTCTGTCTGTAAAGCTTTGTCAGTGCCCCACAAGTGGTTGCAGTGTGTGCAGTCCTTGGTGCCAGAGGAAAGCTCCTGGTCCACGGCAGCCTATTATATCCAAGAATGGTCAAGTATGCTAAAGTCGTGTGGTCTCACTCCACTATTAAACCTTGCAATTCATGCAGTCAGTCTGACACGCAGTCAGAGGCCTGATTCAGTTATTAATGCAAAACAAAGTCTCTGAAACAGTCACATTGACAGTTACATTAACACCATACACTGCACTACACATCAAACAAGATTGCGACAGTGTGCAGCACATGGGACATTTTATTCTACTATATTACATATATATTACTGAATGCTGGCAAACATGCACTGAAAAAGACCCAATATTTTAAACCACCTGAAAGCTGGAAGACAATTCAGGAGAAGAACCTACACAAAATGAAATGGGATAATGTCATTGTGGCCTACTTACTATATCAAGCAGAAAATTGTGGGGCTGAAAAACGATGCCAAAGCACAAGCACCAAAAAATACAGTTCCTCCAATGGCTACTTAAGGCTGGCGAGTCAATCCCCATAGACCCCTATATTAAAATACCAAACTTAATGGCAGAAATAAACATATTTACTGCCTGGTAGTGGCCTCTGTAGCTAATTTCCTTCTTGATGACAACTGTATATGGAGTAAATTTTTATATGACTCGCTCATTTAAATAATATTAACGATTAAAGTTATGCATAATTATGGGCATGACTGCTCTGAGTGAGAACTAGCCACCATGGGCTTCATTCAGCCCATCTCAGCTCCACCCACACTCCACATCTTTGCCCATTTTTGGATTAGCCAGGAGTTTGGTGGAGTCAAGCACTGCCAAGGTGGCGATGGCCAGAGTCACAGACACTGAGCTTCACAATGGCTCTTCAGAAACCTGTGGGAGACTCTGTCCATGTTTTACGCAGTCTACACTTACCATGCTTGGCTCAGGTTAGGCCATGTTTGGCAAATGAATGAAATATCCTCAGTAAACTGTCTCTCCACTTTCTCTTGTGTCGTTGTCAGCTCCTTCTCAAAAACAATCTGAATTAAATGAGCTAAACTAGAAAAGTATCCAGCTGGCGTAAAATGGCGACCCGCTTGTGGTCAAGGTGGAGGAGGGGGTAGAGGAGATGGGGGGAGAGATAGCTTAGTGGTGGCTGTACTGCTGTGGTTGCAAGCTTGGTGGCAACATTTGGAACAAGTACCTACATAACAACAATAATGATAATATTAAATCATAACCCCAGCAAAATGTATAGATGATAATAACAACAATAATGCTGATTTATTTTCCTGGATGGGCGGCCTGGCCTCCAGGGGCCTGCCCATACCACGAGGTCTGGGTGTGTGGTCGTGTACTCTGAGACTAGGCACCCACTGCACGCTAGGAGCAAGTAGACATCGGTAGAACATGACTTTAGTTTGTTATCATACACCTGAGAATGTGTCAGGCTTGGGCTCAAAGCAGGACTCAGATGCAGAGACTCGTTCACAAGTTCTGACTTTATTAGAGAAGTCTTGAACAAACCTCTGGGCAGAGTGATAAAACAAGAGGCTATGAAATTATCTGACGCGTGATCTTCCCTAGGGGAAATCACACGGCTGTGAAACATTAACAAAGAAACCAGAAACCAAAACAGACTATGCAAAATTACCAAACAGAAAGCGCTCCAAAAGGGAGGGTAATCTAAAGAACTAACGTCTACAACAAATAACAGAAAGTCACTCCACAGGGAGGAATAACTATACAGGCTGGAGAAACAGAAAATCACTCCAACGGAGGAATAAACAGGATAAACAAAACAATACAAATTACAACTAAAAATCACTCGAAAACGAGGAAAGACCTATGTCAGGAAATCTACGAAAACTAAAACTGGTCTATTAAATATACAACAAAAAATCACTCTAGATCAGAGGAAGAAAAACAAGAACTTCGATATCAAAACCTGAGGCTGTGGCAAGGAACGCTGGCGTGATCATACAGGGACGAAACACACTGGCACAAGACAAAGGGAAACGCAGACTATTTGAACACATGAGGGCAAGGGAACCAGGTGGAAACAATCAGGTAATTGGGGAGACAATCAGACTGGAGACATAAGGAAGGGCAAGTGACCTGAAACGAGAGGAGAGTTACTTTTCAAAATAAAACAGGAAATGACGAGACAAAAACCCAAGACAATACCTCACCGCGGTGTGACAGAATGTGACTGCCATGAATACTGAATGGCTCCAAGTAAGAAGTAATGAATGACTTTTTACTGTTAATATGTCTCAAGGATTTTAAAAAGCTGGCCAGTTCATTTTTAAATGCTTCAAAAACACGATCTCAAAGACATTGTTTCCAGAGTATTCAACCTTTGTTTCATTAGAAGCCAAAAACACACTCACTTGAACTCTTAATCTGGATTTTGTGTTTTATTTCCATGTGAAGGACATACAGAATGCATGACAAGCAAAGTGGATTTCCATGAAATTGTGCTGCACAATTGAACATGAACAAAAATGTTGTACTGTGGCTCTTGTGAATGGAAGTCGGGGTCTTGCACCCCTCCCACTACAGCTGCCTCTGGATCTGCCTCAGGCTTTGCCATGTTCTCTGCCTTCACTTCAGTCCTCTGGAAGTCGCTGGGCTGCTTTTCACATCCTCCACACACACACACACACACACACACGCACACACACACACACACACACACACACACACACACACACACACACACAGAGGTGAGGCAGTAAAAATACCTGGCAACCTGCCGCTGTTCAGAATTAGCTGAGCTGAGTGAATGTCTGAGAGCGCTGCAGTGACCAGACTGTGGGCACATGCACTCAACCACACACTTACATGAATATCACATAGACACATGCATGGGAACAAATGAACATGTATAATCAGACGCTCAAAAACATAAACAGTCACACACAGACTCAAATCCACAAAAAACTAAACTTCTAAATGTGCACATACACAAATGCATATACGCCATTTCCACACAAATAAAGAATCTAACATTGCATCTGCACCCATGTATTCAATTTCCAATTAATATACACACACATATTCAAACATAGTACTAAAAAACACACGCACCACCCAAACTCGTGCAGGCATGGGCAAGGTGGCGAGGTAGACAAGTCTAAGCCAGTGTGGGAAACTGTTCCCACAGTTGGCGAGTGGAGCAGCATGGGTTTACGGCGGAAGGTGCTCAGTTCACCCTGATGGACTCATGGTGTGAGGCGTGTGTGTGTGTGTGTGTGTGTGTGTGTGTGTGTGTGTGTGAGAGAGAGAGAGAGAGAGAGAGAGAGAGAGAGGTGGGGTTTAGCCAATTGATTTGAATCCCAAATGTTCCTAAATTTCACTTCAGGAGCTGTGTGCATGTGTGTGTATTGTGCTGTAGAGAGAGAGAGAGGTGGAGATGTGTTGTTTCTGATCAGCACACACCTCTGTGAGTCGAATCGATACAGTGTCCTGCTCATGTGAAGAACATGAGCAGGACACTGATAATGGGGTTACACATAATTTTGTCAGCTGCAGTTCAACACCTCACTGTCTGCGGTCCAATCAGATTGCAGCTTGTCCAGGACAGAGTACACCTAATATGGAATCTGAGGTCATCAAGCATCATCACACCTGTGTGTGTAACATCACTGACAGATGCATTATGGGATTGACACGTGGTGAATTCCTTGAATTCCTGTAAAGGTTAGTGGCAGCATACAGCCGACTGTGTGCACTCATATTCACCAACACCTTGATTTGAGTTCTAACCAGCACTAACAACATCCTGCACAGAGCACAGCATCTGATCAGTGAGGAGGAGGAGAGAGAGGGAGGTCCAGTGGTTTCAGCTGACAGTCAGGAGTCCTCTGTGCATATTCGTGCAAACGCCCTGGCCTGCAATATTAAGAGACGTTCAGTTGCTTATCTCAGCGGTCAAAAGGGTTTGATTCCCTCTGTTCTTTGAAAACTTAAACAATACAACTACATGTTACCATGGTGCCAAGAAAAGTGACATTCTCCTCATCATGACACTAAATAGTGGATGTTTTATATAATCCAAATATGGCTGCCCCTCCATCCCAATGAGAGCTGTTCACCCAGTGCATATGATGAAAAGCTTCTCCCCCTTTTCACTTCATTTGACAGACAATCTTGAGAAAGTTGATAGTAGTATTTCAGCAGAAGCTGATACTGCTGGCCTCAGTCTGGGCTGGGTCAAAGTAAGGCCTGCATAAGGCCTGTTTTTTTCTGTCTGCAATATCATGAATAAATCAGAAAATACAGTGCTGTAAATGTTTAGAAAATATTGTGGCTGTGATTAAAAAACAAACATAAAATGTTGAAATGTGATGGGATATAAACTTGTGTTTCCAGCTTGACAGTCAGATGTGCTGCTTACTCCATCCACCACCCTGACCTCCACTTTACTCTACTGTGAAAAGTATACACAACTTCCTGAACCTTAGCACTGAGCATAACTTGTGAGGTGCAGAGTTGTCCATTATAGATGGGACAGTGGTTTGTCCTGATGAGTACAGTAGATGCACATCAATTCTGCTGCTGTAAGCACATGTAACACTGATAAAAACACTGGTTCAGTGTGTTCAGTAGGTAGTTTGGGACATATCACTGAAAGTGGTTAAAACATTGATCAAACATTTATTTACCTTCAGATATGTTATAACTGCATATTTTCAATTACATATCAATCTTGCTCCCATAAAATGTCCCTAATGAAAAGCATTATCTGGGTCTCAGGTGGCAAATGGCTTGCACTGTGAGTTCATTATGTGATAGCATAATTTAAATTTTTAAATAAATGTTTATTTTGTACGTATTTGAGTTTCATCTTTGCAAACAGTTTTGGTTTTACTTGTCCAGGATTGGAGATTTCTGCCTCCTTCCAGGTACAAAAGAGGTAAATGGAATTTAGTTTGTGTTTTAATAGCACTTACAAAGCAACATTTCAGAATCTGTGTCCCTGTTACTCTGGATAATCCATAGACTGCACTGTCAACAGTCATCATAGGTAGTGTTTGCATGGATTAAAGACAAAATGAAGAGAAAAATACAAATTCGATTTTTTTAATAAATGATGATGTTTCTTGGCATGAAAATCAGCACAAAAACCAAGCAATCAGCAGCATCTTTAGCACTGATACTGACGTCTCATCATTTGCTTTACTTCCACGTGTAAGTGTGACCTGATTGACAGCGTGTCATGACAGTGACATTAATGAGCATACAGGACTACATCACGTGACTGCAGTCTTCACATTCCTGAGAGGACGACCACCAAATGGGCCTGATGCTGAGTGGAGCAGCATGTGTGACATCTCTGACAGACGTAACACACGCACACACACAGAAACACACGCGCACGCAGGAGTAGGGCTGGATATGGCCGGCAGAAACATTGTTTTTCAATGCATTGTTCAATTTTGAGTTGTTGGGCTATTTTTTTCCATACTTCTTTAGTTCAGATATCTGTTTTGCACAAATTAGTGCATTTTTACCCTATTCACCTGAAGTACCACCAGCCTTTAGCACTTGGTAAAAAGCAGTGCTTTGGTCCAGTTCCAGTTTCTGCTCCAGTGCCTCGGCAGGAACAAGAGAAACTGGTCTAATCTAAAGTGTTCCGTTATGTTATGTGATTTTATACTTCAAATGGGAGGTAAGAAAAATGTGACTCAGCATAGCCTTTTGCTGTCTACAGTAATCAGAAAACAGCAGATCTGTGTGACTTGCAAGGAAAAAGTTTCACTATCAGTGTTTATATAGAAAGTGCTGAGACAGAAAGTGAGAGAAGAACCAAGAGGCAGGTTAGAGTTAAGTGGAATGAGCCTGAGAGGGTGGGAGAAATCAGGCAGTGAGCAAGAGGGGAAATAAATTGAAAAAGCAGAGAGTATACGGGGTCTTGTAGGAATTTTTTCAAAGAGAAGAAAAAATGGGCTGGTGGAAGAGGGAGACGCGGCATAGTGTTCAGAGCTGTTGTGTTTCTTTCGGACCCCCTCTTCAAAGGGACGCTGGCCCTAATGGCTTTACCATACGCGGCTCTGGGGGTTAGAGCTAGAGCACGACACTGCACAGTACCTGCAGCACTGGAGCTGCAGGGATTCAGGATCATGACGGCCTGGACAGGACTTAGCAGGCAGCTTCAGCATGGCACTCCTGGTGAACCTGCAGACATGCAGCATGCTGACGGGCTGCCTGCTGATGACAGAGAGACTGAACAACTGCTGCTCCACTGGACCGAGAGTGTTTAAAATGAGTTAAGTGAAGCGGTGACAAGGTTTGAAACACTGAGTTTTGAAAATCTGCAGCCACATAGCCCCCCCCCCCCCCCCCCCCCCCCCCCCACACACACACACACACACTCAATTTTTAAATAAAACATACATAAATCTGTTGCTGTTGATGTGAATTAACATTTGCTAAATTTTTTTTGACTTTGATTTTTCTAAATAGAACTAAATATAAATGAAATTGATGAAATTGAAATAAAAGTGTGATGATGATAATGATGGTATGCTCAGTATCCTGCCCAACCTTGACCTTTCCTTTGACCCCTGCATGGTGGTGTGACCCACAGGAAACTGAGGTGTAACTGTGGATGCTAAATCCATCAGAAGCACCTTTCTGCTTCCTGTATATGACAGGCTTATTTTGTGCAATTTTCCTCATGCCTTTGATGCCCTATTTGGTCACCAGTCCGTATTTGGGCAGTACTAGAGCCACAGTGGAGTGCTCTGTGGTGGTACTGGGATGCCTGAAGGGTATGGAAGTTTGCAGGGCAGGAGCACTACAGTTTAGCGGGGGGAGCCAAGGCTGTCAATCGGGTGCTTTATCTCTGCTCCACCCTGTCGGCGGGCCTATCATCCCTGGGTGGTGACAGAGAAGGTCGCTCATATCTGAGAAAGGCTGATAACCCAGAAGACCCACAGAGCAGAGATCCTTGCTGTCCAGCAAGACGGACTGGCAGCACATTCACTCCTCCGCACACACCTTCTCATCTTTCTTTTCTTTTCAGTGTGGGAGTGAATGAACTGAATGGAAGTCGATGCCAAACTATAGGTTTTAAAAGGCTCAGACAGAGTTTCTTGTTTTGAAGGAGTGACCACTTTCGTTCTGAAACTCTGTTCTACGTTCTGAAACTGTGTGTAAAGCAGACTGTGCTTTACACACAGTTGTGTTAAGGTAGCGTATTCACTGCCAGATACAAGGTCGCTGTTGGATGATTCTGCAAAGCTGTGGATTATGTTCACTGACAGTATATGTTTTTTTTTTAATCTGTTCATGGCAACCATGGTATGATTACAGTTACAGAAAGATCATGATTATGTCAAATAAACGTTCATTAAGGTAACTATAATTAGAGAGAGGCAACTAAAACACCTGGTGTAGAAATCAGACATACTACATACTCATCCACCACTGTGACTTCCACAGCAACCCTACTGTGGTAGAGAAGGTGCGCTTTCAGTTCATTTAGTGCCATCATCAGGTAATTTCATCATAATTTTTAAATTGACCAATACTTTAGGTTATGATCAAGTACCTGCAAAACTAGTTACATCCCCATCAGCCTCAGTTGGACTTTGTGCCTTGTACTTATCAACAAACATGCTAACATACTAAACTGTGTCTATGTTTTTCATAGTTGAGCTACGAGGTATTTTCTGGGTGGTCATGGACTTGCTACAATGCTAGAAATCACAGGAGATATAATGTGGGAGCTCTGTGACGTTCGATGGAAGGTTGGTATTGGCAGGCCATGAAACAGATTAATGCATATGACTGATACAAGGCAAGCCAATCAAATATTTAAATGGGAGATACAACAAAGTGGACTTGGGCAATGGATATGTATTTGCTGTGTTTTCTCTCATTTTGTTTTTCATTTGTTTATTGGAAATTTTACCATTTTTTTTCTCTAATGATATAAGTGTGATGTATGATATGAGATGATGGATATGTTGGAAATGAGATATGGTGTGATTCACAACAACTACAGTGGCTGTTTGTAAAAAAAAATGAAATTGGCATCTCATTCAAGAAAAGAACCTTGAATCAATAATAAGTAGCTGCTGCTGATGATTTTGAAATGGCATGGAATTTTGAGGGTGTTTACTGTACAGACATAAAACTCATGATGGTCATCATGATGATGAAACTTTGAGCAAAGAGACTTAGAATGTCAGTTAAAATGATGATAGGTGGGACTCAGTCTGTCTCCTCACTTTCCCAGAACAAGTTGTAGGACCCTCTGCATGTGTTTGTGCTTATCAGCAGACTGAAATAGCTACCAGGGTTAACAAGAAGCTCAGCCTGACACATGACCTGTCTGGCCTCAAAGCTAGTGCTCTCACACACTGGTGTGCTGGATGTTTTGGGAAAATTGATTCTTTAATGTAACATTAGGTCTTGGCTGCTCAGTATCCCTGATTTCTATTGTGACTGATCCAAAATCATCTGGAAACATTTAATTTGCTGATTTTAATCACAAATAAATTGTTCAGCACTGAATTGTTCATTCATCTTAGCTATTATTGATTTAAATGTGATGTGGGATAGAGATTCCATCAGCATGATGGGTCACCTGCTCTTAAACAATGCTCTTTGTTTTATTGGACAGGCTTATTGTCTTATGGTCTTAATGCTGTCCTTTTGGTCTGGTGAGAAAACATTTTTTGGGGAAAACACTGAATACTTTAAACACAGGCTTTAATTAAAAAAAAAAAGGTACATTGACACTTAAACCTGCATCTTTGCAGTTAAAAATACATGGAGTGGATATCCAGCATACACACATTATTTGTGAAGCATTATAGTACTGAGGTCCATGGGTACATTTATTGAAGAAGCGCAGAATCAATATTAGTTAAACTGTTATGTTCAGTAGGAACGGATAGGATTTCTTAAATTGGTGTCACCCCCCTTTAGAAAACTATGACACAGACTGGAGCAGATTTATCTTACCAACCCCTAACCAAATGGGTTGGCTAGGGATTGGTAAACTAAATGTTTTGGCTGTCTCTAAAGTGTGTGTGTGTGTGTGTGTGTGTGTGTGTGTGTGTGTGTGTGTGTGTGTGTGTGTGTGTGTGTGTGTGTGTGTGTGTGTGTGTGTGTGTGTGTGTGTGTGTGTTGGGGGTGGGAGCGGCCTGTAGCAGTTGATACATCTAATGTGACAGGAGCTGGCTCTCTGACAGCAGCTGTCACTGGAATAGCAGGGGGGTCCTTATCAATCACCCCCCCCAGCTGCCAATCAAATCCTGTCACCATGGCAACCAGGGCCCTGTTATCTATGCAGCTGTCAGCTCTCTCTCTCTCTCTCTCTCTCTCTCTCTCTCTCTCTCTCTCTCTCTCTCTCTCTCTCTGAACAAAATAAATGGACTGACTGGTCCATAGCATCCTGAGTATAGAAATGTGTACTCAAGAATCAATGAAAATTCTCCAGTTTGGTACCTTAACAGGTAATTGATCTAAAGTCATCACGTCAGAGGTGAAAGACATTAACTGTACCAGAGCAGATGCCAACATTAGTGTATTCAAATCCTGCGTATGAACACAGGACAGTTGCTTTACAACTGAGCCAACTCCACTTGCTGATGACCATGAGATGCAGTTGAATGCAACAAAAAAGCTAGAAAGTGGAAATGTTGATGCTGCCACTGATGCACCCTCATATATTAGTGCAGGCAAAGGCAGACAAGTGACCAAAATGATCTGCATACAACACTTTGCACAAGCTCATCAGCCAAAGTAGTCAGTACATGCACAATCACCTGCTATTGGTTTGAACATTTTATGCTTGGTTGAGGTGGAAACATTAATGTGTCAATAAAAGCAACAATTGACAAGGGAAATTGAAACAATGGAAACAGACTTATATATTATGGCGTACATGAAGTGTGTGACTTTGGTGACCTGAGTCTTCCACTCTGCTGAAGAGACTAGTGACAGACAATCTGTGCAGAGCAATGAGCAGACTGCAACATTGTGAGGTTTTTATATCATTTTATATCACTGCAACATGAATCCACAAACATCAGGATTAAACCTTGACTGTATTTGGTCAACCATCAAATGAATGATGGAAAAAGAGTAATAAAAAAGATTGAGCAGTATGGTCTCATGTGACTCTGCCCTCTTTCTCTCATTCTTCTCTGTCATTAACACGCACGCACACACGCACGCACACACGCACACACACACACACACACACACACACACACACACACACACACACACACACACACACACACACATGCATACACACACTGACACTGCACTGCACTGAGGGAGAAAGGCAACCTGTGGGCTTTGTTTAACAGTAGCAGAATGAATATGTAAAGAAGAGCTCATAAATAGAGAGCTGAAAGACACCCAGCTGAGGCTGCCTTGGGCCAGCCTCCAGCCACACACACACATACACACACGCACGCACACACACACACACACACACACACACACACACACACACACACACACACACACACACACACACACACACACACTGGTCTTTTCATACAAAGACAAGCAACACTCAATCAAAGGTCTGTAAGGGAAATAGTTGTTAACAGATCAATCACCTGTAGGATGAGACCAACAGAAGAACAATCCATCTATTGCTGAAGATGTATGCTAATGAGAGGAGTCACTGCATCACTGCTAACACACACTTCAACTGCTGCTGCTCACATGCTTTCTGTGGGAAAAATGATCACAACTGGAAAACAGTTGGTAAGTCAATGGACACACATCATGATTTCTAAACTGATATCTAATACTGATATCTGCTGTTTATTACAAATTTAATCTCAATTGATTCTCCCTTCTTTACTGCGTCTGATTTATAGCATCACAATTGTTTAAAGAAGCTCCTGACACACAATGGGCCTCATGCAAAAAACAATTGATCTTAAGAGGCATGTATGTATGACTACAGATCATTTGTGACATGAATCAACTTTTTCAAACTTACATTTTTTTATGACGTATGAACACATAGTAACATGTTTTTAGTATCTCACTCTTAAATCATTCCCTCTTTATTTCAGTCTGATCTGATATTACTTTGACAGTCATATACATAATACTGTATTGAAGTGAAAAGTCTTGACACTGTGTTCTGTGGATTATGCAGAGTGGAGATACCTTTTAAAAGAATAACCTCACAGAGTCTTATAATCTGTCTTGTACTACCAACCAGTTGTGACAACATGCAATTTCCTGTACAGCAGTGATGTGCTGTGGCTAGACAGTACCAAGATGCATCACAGCTGGGTGTGGTCACAAGCACAATGAACACACCCAGCTGTGATGCTGGGTGTGTTCAGAACTTTAGTCGACTTAGGCCTTTCAACATGGAGTGGCCAGTGCAGCTACTGTATGTTTTTCTTCCTTCAAAAATCTGGACTTAACCTGTTCTTTAAATGTCAGTTTTCAGTGCTGCGTGGTGGATGAACTGAATTCAGGTCACCTCCATTGTACTGGGGTGGAGACAGAAACCTCAGAGAACAGGTATCTCCAAACCTGGATAAATTAAAGTATGTGAGTGGACAAATTTCACAGGAAAGACACAAGAAATTGTGCTTTATTTGCTAGTTGAGTGTTAAAGACACCTTTAACAAAGCGACAATATTTTGATTCTGTGGGTTAAATTTATAAGCAGTCTGACAGAAATTCTTAACTCGGTGTCCACGTATTGTGTTAGATTTCAGCCACAATTGTCATGCACCCGTAGGATGGCGATAGAATCATGTTTTTCAGTATTCCATTACAGCTCTTTTGAGAGATTACATATTTTGGGTTGCATCCCGTTGTAAAGGTGTGCTTTAATCTGTAGCTGTTATGATTCCATCCACCAGGACTTGGATTGGTGTGACTGTGAAGTTTAGACCTTGATGCAATGCTACAGTTTCAGCTTTGGTCAGCACATATTTACATACTCCATACTTACAGAAAATCACATAATGACCAACTGAGCCATCTCTGTTACTCCAACTACTGAGATGTGGCTGAAGGTGCAAAATGCAAAATATACAAATAAAATTTAAGAAAGTTGCAACAACATCAATATTTGAACTGCTGTACATGAGGAACAGGACACATGTCTGAAACCCACATCACCCAAACAAATTCCTTGTATGTGTAAAATTGTACTTGGCATTAAAGCTTTTTCTGATTCTGATCTCATCATCTATTCAACTTAGAACAACAGAGTCCTGTCCCCATTCAACTGTCATCGTTCTACTGCGCATACTTCATGAAGCATGGCCCCAAGTGTGTCAGCACAGCAGAGTTGTGAATGGGTGTAAAAGTGTCTGTGAGTGCAAATGCCAGAGAGAGAATGGAATAGCAGTGTGTGTGTGTGTGTGTGTGTGTGTGTGTGTGTGTGTGTGTGTGTGTGTGTGTGTGTGTGTGTGTGTGTGTGTGTGTGTGTGTGTGTGAATGAGAGTGAGAGGGAGGAGAGACAGAACATAGCATACATAGCTGAAATAGCTGATGCTGTCTTGTTTGTGTCGGAAACGCTGCATAGATGTGTGTGTGTGTGTGTGTGTGTGTGTGTGTGTGTGTGTGTGTGTGTGTGTGTGTGTGTGTGTGTGTGTGTGTTTGTGTGTGGTCATGTGTTTGTGTTGAGGTACAGCCACTCTGTGCTGTTTGTCTCCAGTCTGTGGAGCCTGGCCAGCCTCTGCTCTGGATGAAGATCATACCTGACTACACAGGCACTGAACATTGCAGCTGACTGTACATCACTAATATAAAATAGCTGCATGTGGATAAAGCTCATGGGAGATTGGACTGCCTGCTCCAGAGCACTGATTGTTACCGGTTTCGCAATGAGCAAAAGAGTAAATGAGTGTACTTCATTTACAACTGTACTTCCCTAAACTTGAGTTTCCAACTCAGTCTTTGTCTTCTAAATTTGGACTTGCTAAATCCAAACTGAGGTAACTTGATGACATCACTATGACATCACTGGGGTTATTTTTTCAGACTTGACAAAGCTCCTCATTTGCCACAGATGATATTATGCAACTGTTTTCACATGCTTAGTTGTAGTTCCTGTGACAGCTAAACTGACTTTTAAATGTACATGAAGTTTCCTGTCATTTCATTGTGAATGGAACGCAGCTGATGATAAAGGGGAAACTCAAAATTTTCACATGAAGCATCTCAAATATACACAGTATGGATTCACACCACTTAGTTTTTGGCAATAATATTTAATATAATTTGGGCACAGATTTTATTGGATTTGGAAACTATTAAACCTGAAAGCAGAAACAACGTGCAAAGAAGCAAACAAAGCACTTCCTGCAGAATGCACTTCTCTCCTTTATCTCTCCATTCATACTCTCCTGCTCTCATTCTCTTCCTGCCCGTCCTTCCAGCTCCCACCTGTTATTATTGTGGCCTGTGAGCCACAGTTGATGCTTTCATCATCATAGCTGTGGTGGCCCACACATTAAACAAGGGCTGTGCTGTGATTTGGACAAATTGCGATGAGATGTCTTCGCATCTCCAAGGGTGAAAAACACTAGTTGGGACACATGGAGCTGGATCAGGAAAAAAGAGCGTGGATTAGAAAGGGAAAGAAAATATTCTTTGTCAGTGGAAGATGGAGAATGTAATGTCTTTTTAAACTTATGCTCTTGTGGTTGTTGTAGAGAAGACATAAGTCAAGCAAATGTGGTCAGTCATACAGTTTTTACTGAATCGTCTGACAGAGCACTACATGTTTGAACATTCATGCTTCCATTTAATGGGAGCCTCTCAAATATGTTTTAGAAAGTAAGACAAGTATCCTGTCACCTCACTTGCGGATTAGACAGACATATTTCGGCTGTATCTGACACAACCCAAATGGTCACAATTTTAACTTGCGAGTTAATGAGCTGTAACTTGAACTGTAAAGAATAATGTCTAACACAAATTATTTAATTTTTAATTTAATTAAAGTCCTTGAAATTCCGCAGGCTAGACAACTAATTTACCTATACAATTAGTGTCGCTAGGTTGTATTTAAAGGTCAGGCAGGCTAATGTGCTAATTCAGTGTCCACTTGTGTGTGTCATACAGATCAGAGCTAAGCCACATGAGAAAAAACACGTAATGCCAGCTTTCTAGTTTTCTATATCTTCAAGGGGTGTGCACATATGACTACAAAGCCATCATTGCTGGCAGTTACAGCTAAATAAAATCCCATATGAACACTAATACAGTCAGTCCAGCTAATCAAAAAGGAGCAACTGTTTGTGTTTGGTTTCACTTGTTACCAACCACGAATAAAATATATGTGATGGAAAAGAGCGATCAGGCTAATGCATGAATGATCACAACTGAGAATAATGAGAGTTTTCCCATTACCGCTTGAATGCTACATTAACATGAATAGTTCACTTGTTTGTTTGATACATGACCCTTTGAAACAAGCACCAGTCTTTATAACATTTATATACTGGCTTCTTTTCAGCACTTGCGCATTGTTGTTGATTATTTAGGCCTCCAAAGGAGTTCTGATTTTGAATAACATACCATATTATCCAATCTGCTCAAGTGTCTTACAGTGAAACCAAAGGTGCTACATCTGATTTGAAGGGCAAGGCTTCTCCCTGTATTAGCATGAACAAACATACCATAGGTGTATTGATGAAATACCTACATGTCTACTCTCAACACCTCTATGGTTTTGTTTATTTCAGCCTTGCAAGCCTTCAACTGAAACTTCATATTAGTAGTGAATACACAAGACGTCTGCTGATGCATTCTGACTCAACCAGTCTGCTGGATGATCCCACTGAAGATACTACACTATTCATGGACTCAGATGTTGGTGTATGTAATGTGAATCCATTTGGAAGTAAAGGCCTCTCTTATGTTTTGCAGTCTACTTCATTGAGAACCTTGCTATGGTGTTGTCATTTGCTTGAGAAACTGATTATGATACTATATTATATTAGAACTGCCAAAAGAAATCCCTCTTATATTGTGACTGTCAAAGAATATTGAATCTTTGTCATCATGGCAAGGTTGTCTAAAGCAATGGCTGGGTCTGGTGTTCTCAGTGCTGTATGCCTCTTATCTGCATTCTGAAAGCCTGGACTGATGTTTGCTTTACACATCTGATGTTACAGATTTTTCACAGGCTACACAGTTGGATGGGGCCTCATACAAAAGCAACAAAAGTGTTCAGTAAAAGGTTTAAGACTCCAGGGCTCCAGGCTAAAAGTTGACCGAGGTCAACCTCACAGATCAGAGCTGTATCTTAGAGGCTAAGTCCAGAATGTGGCCGCTGCTGAAATCACAGGTTACAGATGGTCAGTTTGTGCTGGGCTCTACGTGGACTGAGCTCCACCCAGCAAGGTTGGAAAACACCTCTGACCACAGATCCTGTGGCCAAGCACAGTCAAACCAAGGCGTTATCACCTTGGCTCTGCTCTCCTACAGACCAAATGTTACTGTGAAACATCAATTAATGCACCATTCATATTTGACTCCTGTAAACCTGAAATCTGCTTTGAAAACATGTTGCCTGCTGAATTGAAAAAAATAATCTGATGATTGTGTAATAGTCAACATGTTTCAGTATTTGAGATGTCATGAAGTGCTGCAGAAAATTGATTTGGTGCACCCACTTCCCTTCAGCTTGTTGGACAACATCTATTTCAGTTAGTGGTTTCCATTTTCCCAGTATGACCTGCATCCTGGCTCAAAACACAACAATGCTTTGCGGCTGTCATACATTCTAGTTTACTGAGACTGTGAGTGGAGAAAATTGATACCTCTTTTTTGAAGTCTCTCTCTGCCTGGAGAGTACTGAGGATTCCTGACATCACTTCCCGTCTAGCCACTGTTTCGCTATCGTGTGTAATTAAATTCAGTCTGTCATCTGTCTTTCTGAAAGAGGGAAACATGTTTCTGGAGTTTACTATACATTAAATAATATATGATAAAAGAATATTAACAACAGAACTCCCTAGAATGTGAACCCTTGTGATTTTAACAACAGCATCAACAATAATTTGCTGGTATTCAGAAAAACTATGGTCCACGTACGACATGCCATGGTAACTCTTTCTTGCTAGCATAGCATAAACACACACTATCTCCTAATGTTGTCTTCTCTTGGGATTTTGAGAAACAGTGTCAAAAATGTCATCATACAATTTTGAATGAGGTTTTCTTTGAACAGAAGTTTCAATTTTACTTGGAAGGAATGAGAAGCTCTTCGATAGCTTAAGCTGTGCTGTAAATGTCCTGATGTGTTTTCATGTCATCATCATGCAACCTGTTTTCCAAAGGACCACCAAACAAAGTTAGAACTTTGACCTGACATTAAACACATAGAGAGTGATCCTAACTACTCAGAAACCCAAGCCATCTAATCCTCAAAGCCCAGTTAAAAAATGGGTTCAAACATACACTTCTGCTAACCTAACCATCATTAACACCCCATCAAACTGCTGCTGAGCTTTCAAAACCCAAAGACCTGATTGTATTTTTACACCCTGGCTCAAGTCACAGCTCAGCCAATCATTGTAGCATCTGGAGAAGCTGCTATTGTTGTGTTTCGTGTATTAGTGACCATAAAGAGCCTTCACAGGGCCCAATAGACCCACTGTGGGATCCCAGGGAGCAAACACAGGGGCCACAACTGGGAAACAGTTGTATTGTTATTCGTGGAGGCAGACACTCTCCCTTTTGAGCGCAGTTGGGGGATCCAGCGTTACAGGTAGTTGCGAACTGTCGCTACTTGTTGAAATGAGGGCTTAGAACACAATGACCTGCACCAGGGTACAATGACTTCAAATAAGTTTCAAGGTAAACTGCCTCTGCACAACAGAAGGGCTGAGACCCGTGAAGTCACAGACACTGAGGGCCACCTTGCGTATTGAGCCGTGTATTGGTGATTTGTCGTTTTCAGGGTTTTGAGAGTTGTAAATGGACAGAGTAATAACATGTCTGTGTCACATTTGACAGTGAAAGGACAGTGAATGGAGGAGGGCCAGGGTGATGTTGTTGTGACCCTGCAGAGCCATAATGTTGTGATCAAACATAGGGAAGTTGTTTGGGAGCCTGGCTGAGTGTAAGGCTCCAGACAGACTCACAGTCTGAGTGAACTTTAAAGATGAGCTGTTGGTGGCACTTATGTCTTTCTTCCACCTGCTGTTTTGTTCCTGTTCTGTATCGTGAGGCAACAAGCTAGGTTTGAATGCATTACTAGTGTCCTCTAGTGGCAGTTTATGTTAAGTGCAGGCTAGGAGAAAGCTTAAAGACTCCCTGTTCATCAATATCATATCACTATATGTAGATATAGAATAGCATATATATCTAGACAATTAGATATATATGCTATTAGGTTTGTGTTTATGAGTATTGTTAGTATTGTATAATTTAACATTGACATTACCTTCCTTTATTGATATGACAAAGAGGAATGAGACATGTACTTAGTACTTAGTATAGTTAGTAGGATACATTCTCTATTGGCTTGAGTCTGCACCTGGGATCTGTTGACAAGAACAAAAAAAAATTGCATATCCCCTCTTGTAAATATTAAGACCTATTGTTGCTAGATAGTTCGATTCAATACTGTCACAATGCCTGCACCTTCCAAAAGAGGTGAACTGCAGAACAATATTGGACGATGTAAACAGGAGGTCCACCTGTCAAATGAACAGAAAGAGTACTGTGGGGAGGCTCCATCTTTCATAATAAATACCCTGCAAGGTTTTAATCATTATAATCTGTGTGATAATGTATAAAGAATGAGTTGGGGTGCATAAATTGA